>NC_143572.1:43862500-44013333 GCF_054136105.1 Typopeltis vanoorti | reverse complement strand
CTTTCTGATATCTATCCGACAGTCAGTCACTAATTCCAACTCAAAAGTCTGTGTTATCCAATCCCATCTGATTCGATTTATATAAGAGCTTGTCATGTGGCAGTCTATCAAAAGCCTTTGCAAAATCTAAGTACACCACTGTATATGCATCTCCCCTTTCCAAGGTATTTGTCACCTTGTTATAGTACATAAGTAAGTTAGTGAAACATGATCTCCCCTTAACAAACCCATACTGATAACCACAAAGAATACTGCTGTTATCAACCCATTTCTGTATCCTACTTCTCACCAATCTTTCCAGTACCCTTCACCACAACTCCGAATATACAGACCAGCCTATAATTTAAAGCTACAGCCTTATCACCACCCTTATGCAGTGGAACAACTTTACCCCCCCCCCCCCCCCTTCCACTCCCTTGGAACCTGTGCTGTTGTAAGACTTTTATTAAAGAGGCATGCCGATGCTACTGCCAATTCCCTGGAACATTCCCTTAAGATGCATGGTGATATGTCATCAAATCCTATTGCCTTATTGACATCAATCTTATTTATTTCCTCGAATACCTCCTGCTCACTCACAATTAAGCCATTCTCTCCTATGTCCTCTACACTTAAGGTCCTCATGATTCCACCCTGATCAGGATGAAATATGCTTATACATTGATCCCTGAATACCTCAGCAATGTCTTCTGCAGCAGTTACCATTCTACCACTTTCATCCATTAACTTCATCTTACCATGATCATTCTTCCTTCTACTTGCCACATATCTAAAAAAACTCTCTAGGGTTTTTCTTTGCCTCATTTGCCAATTTCTGCTCATACTGTACTTTTGTTTTCCTCACTAACTGAGTCACTCTCCGGGCTTGTTCTTTATACTCGTCATGTGATTGATTATTACTATTATTCATCTTGTACTCCCTCAAGAGTACTTTCTTTTTCCAGATTTCATGCTTAAGCTCCACATTCCTACATTTTACACCTACCTTATTCAGCCTTTTGGCCTTCAGAAAAAATTTTTACTTTTCTTTCAGGAGAAAAGGTACCTATCTCCCTAAACCTCTTTAAAATTGCATTAACTACCCAAACCAACACTACACTCATTGGCAATTTGTGTTTTTAGTCATGGATGTGTGCTGAGAAAGAGTATATATATTTTTGAATGCTTTCTTGCAGATATATCCATTTTATAGCTACACAAAATGAATAAAACACTACAAATGTCAATTGGTTTACACTAATAAACATGCACAACACTATTAATAAACATCGTAGAGACAGTTTAAACGCACAGCACTCAATCAAAATAGTAAACTAAAACCAAACTCAAAATTATTGTGAACTGAAACAAAAACCAAATCAAAACCAAAAACTTGCAAAAATTCGGCTTGTTCAGATTAATTTGTTCACTACTGTAATTCTATAATATATCATTCCCCTTATGCCAAAACAGTGAATGTGCATTTTACCATAGTCATTGTTTCATCATTGCAAAGTGGGAAACACATTTTTGTATGGCAACATAACTACACATTTTTCATTGCACAGATTTTTCAAAATTAATTCAGATCTGCACTTAAGTCTAAATCATTTCTGCACATTCATGATTTTGGTTAGAGGAATGATATATTACTGTACATGTCAAGTAATTTTTTGAGCTATCTTAGAAATCTTAGCAATATGTCCTCTAAACTTCAACTCTCTGTCTACCACCACCTCTAAATCCCTAGCTTCATCTATTTCCTGGAGTACAGTTACATCAGTGTGGTACACTGCTTGTAAGCGATGTATCACAAAATGCATAACTTGACATTTCTCCACATTAAACTGATGCCATTATCTTTTGCCTATACTGACTGCTTATTAAAATCATCCTTCTAGCACTCCACTTTGCCTTGATTAACTATTACCCTACCTAATTTTGCATCATCAGCAAACAACTGAATATTTCCTTTCAGATAATTTCCTATATCCTTTATGTACAAATTAAATAGCAGTGGTTCTAACACAGAACTTTGTGGCACACCAGTAGTTACCTGCTTTTGCCTGGATTCTACTCTTTTGTATACCATTTTTTGATATCTGTCCAGCAGTCACCCTCTTATCCATAACCAGATTTCCATGTGTCAAATGCCTTTGCAAAATCCAGCAAAATCATCATGTAGCCATTTCCTTTATCCAACTTGGCTGTTACCCTGTTACCATGTTGCCTGTCACAGAGTATCATATTTAAATTGTACATATTTGGTCTGATGTATTAAAATAAAGAACTTTTATTATTAAAAGACCAGAAGATAAATGATAAAATATACAAAGAGCCAACAAGTTTCACTAGCCACTGTCTAGCATTTTTAAGGCTGAACTGGTGTGAAAACAAATGCATTAAGTTACATTTAAAACACACACTTTAGTAACTGTAAGGCCATTACATTTGATCATTCATGTTTGATGGCGTGCATGTGTTCGAATGCTTCAGTCAGAATCCAGTACATGACCACGTCTTGTTTAGTTTTTTGCATATTGTAGTTCTGTTGAACTGAGAGAGATAATGAGATTTTTCCATATGTCTTTAAGAATAATACCTTGATTTCTATTTAAATTATTGCCTGTGCGTAGTACCACAGCTACTTCTTTTAAAGTTCTGTGTCTGTAGTCATTCTCGATGTAAGGCATAGAACTGTTTTTCCAATCTATAACGTGATTTGATGTTGAGAAATGATGAGCTAAACCAGATGTGATGATTCTATTATGATTGACATCCCCCACATGTTCCTTCTGTCTTATTTCAAAACTTCTAGAAGTCTGACCAATGTAAGAAAGGCCACACATGCATGGAATTTCATATACTCCAGGACATTTGAAGAAAGGTACCTCATCTTTGGGTGATCTTAAGATTTGTCTGATCATGGTAGTTGGTTTAAAAACAACTCTGATGTTATGAGCTTTTAACATTCTCGCCAATTTTGTGGAAACTGAATTAATATATGGAATGACAGCTGTGGACACATATTGGGGCACAGTGATACGTTGGTGGTTGTCTTTAAATATTATTATTATTATAATTATTCAGGCCTCCATGGAGTCAAAAGACTCATCGTGGGAGGTCCTTCCTAAGAACAAAGTCTGTCAAGACTCATCGAGGGGCGGTCCCCCCCTAAGAAACACAAAGTCTATCATACCACTCCTTAAACTCATTGACCGTTCTCGCTCTCACCACTCCATCAGGCAATGCATCCCACGGTTAAACCACCATCCATGCAAAGAAACCACTCCTCACCATCTTGCTCACAGTTTCCTTTCGTAACTTCCAGGGATGGCCTCTTGTCATCACTCCTTCCCCCTGTTCAACCAAGCGAAAGAACTCCCCAGTGTCAACCCTGTAACCACCTCTCAACAGTTTAAAAGTCTCAATTATATCACCTCTGATTCTTCTATCCACCAAACTCTGCAGTCCACATTCTCTCAGCCGATCCTCATAACTATCCTTGTACAGTCCTGAAACCATCTTTGTCATCCGTCTTTGTATCCTTTCCACAGTTAATTTATCCCCTTCAAATCCTGGGGACCAAATCTGAGAACAATAGTCCAAGTGTTGTCTGATCAGAGACTTATACAACGGAATGATAACCCTCTTATCTCTGCAGGTCAGTGTCCTTCTCATAATAGCAGCAATTCTCTGTGTTACCTTCACCACCTTTGCAATATGTCCCCTAAACTTCAGGTTTCTATCAATCATCAACCCCAGATCTCTTGTCTCCCCTACTTCCTCCATTATAACTCCTCCCATAGAGTATGCAGCATCCCATCGATGTTTCCCAAACCTCAAGACCTTACATTTTGCTGCATTAAACGGACACCCCGATTCATTTGCCCATCTATCTAGCTTATTTAAATCCTCTTGCAGGGCTACCACATCTGCACTATTACTAATAATCCTTCCCAGCTTCGTATCATCCGCAAACAACTGAATATCCCCCTGCAATCCACTGGCTATGTCATTGATATAAAGGTTAAACAATATAAGTCCTAGTACTGAGCCCTGTGGGACCCTACTTGTAACCCTCTGCCTCCTGGAAACTGTTCCACCCTACACAACTCTCTGATACCTATCAGACAGCCAATCCTGAATCCAGTTGACCAATCTGACATCCAGACCCATGTGCTGCAACTTAAATATCAGCTTATCATGTGGCACCCTGTCAAATGCCTTCACCAAGTCTAAGAAAATTGCAGTATATGCCTTTCCCTCATCTAATGTTCTTGTAACTTTATTATAAATAATAGCCATTTGTTTATAATTTGTTTATAATTAAATAGCCATTTGTTTAAAATGTTAGAAGGGTATCCATTAAGAGACAGAGTGTTAGCTATTAGTGACAGTTCTCTCTGTACATCTGCTTCTTTTGAAATAGACCTTAAGGCTCTATTACGGAGCATGTGAATGATGCTGTGTTTTTGTGATCTATGATGGTTGGACGAATAATGTAGATATCTACTATCTGTGGGTTTCTTGTAAATGGACAGTTGGATATTGTTATCTTCTCTCCTCACTAGGATGTCAAGAAAAGGAAGTTCTTTGTTCTTCTCTAGTTCTATAGTGAATTTGATCTTATTGTGTAGTGAGTTGATTTTGTTCAGAAACACGAGAAGGTTTTCCATGGTATCCTTCCAGATGATGAACACGTCATCGACATATCTCCACCAAATTGATGGTTTTGGTGAAATGGTGGAAAGAATATCTTTTTCAAGTTTTTCCATAAAAAGGTCTGCACATGGTGGTGACAGGGGGCTACCCATGGCTAGACCTTCCGATTGTTTGTATACAGTGTTGTTAAATTTGAAGAAATTTGATTTCAGGCAATGATGTGAAACAACTGTGTGATGTCTTGAAGGAAAAGATCTTTCAGAATGTTGACTACCTCTACGATTGGTACATTAGTAAATAAGGACACTACATCAAGACTAGCCATAATGTCTGTTTCTGATATTTTAATACTCTTGATTTTTTCTACAAATTGTTGAGAGTTTTTAATGTAGGTCTCTGTGTGTCTAATTGTTCCTTTCATTAATTTTCCCAGATGCTTTGCTAGTAAGTACGTAGGTGAGGATCTTCCATCAACTATTGGACGAAGAGGTACGTTTTCTTTATGAATCTTGGGAGCCCCATAAAGGCGTGAAGTAATAGGATGTAATGATTTAAGTTGTTTTTTAAGTTCATCCGACCAACCGGTCATATTGCGGATCAGAGCGTTAGTCTCCAGATGATTACTCATGATGGGATTTTTATCTAAGACTTGGTAAGTGGAACTGTCTGCTAGTAACAAGTTAATCTTATCAAAGTAATCTTTCGAGTTGAGAATGACCGTTGAATTTCCTTTATCGGCTTTTGTTATTAAATGTCTTTGTTGTTACGTAAGTTGCAGATAGCTTTCTTATCATAAGGAGTAATATTAGGTATTGGTGGTTTTGCTGAAGCAAGAATAATCGTACTATTGAACCTAATAGCATTTGCTGTAGCCTCTGGAAGAGGAAAAAGACTTTTTTCTATCCCACATATGAAATCCATTTTAGGGATAAAATTAGGGGAGATGGCAAAATCGAAACCTTTTTTAGGATTTCTGATTCATGATTAGAAAGCTTGTAATCTGAAAAGTTAAAAATCACTTTGTTGTTAGGTAGACTGTGGTGCGACTGGAATTTTTTCTTATACAGAACTTCGAATTTTTTAATTTGTCTGATTTTACTCGTTGCGAAAGTTTTTTCGTAGCTACGATGTAATATGTGGTCTATATTATTCCAAGTCATGTAGTCCAAACTGTTAGATATGTCATCAAACTGATCTCTACACTTCGCGTCAATAATGTTAAGCTCATACCTGGTATGTTGTATCCCTTCTCTTATTAGCGCTAACGAAGTCTCGTGGTATATTCTTTTTGCTGTTGCAGATTGGATATGCCCTTTTACTACTAAGAACTTCGGGATGATAGCGAAATCTCTACATCTCTTCAGAAATGTAAGGTGGTTTAGTAACTTAGCGTTTTTGCATTTGTTCTTCTCAAAGCACCGAACTTTATGTTTCATTTGTGAACTTAAATTGTACATATTTGGTCTGATGTATTAAAATAAAGAACTTTTATTATTAAAAGACCAGAATGGAGACCCTTCTAACATTTTAAACAAATGGCTATTTAAAGACAACCACCAACAACGTGTCATCACGGTGCCCCAATATGTGTCCACAGCTGTCATTCCATATATTAATTCAGTTTCCACAAAATTGGCGAGAATGTTAAAAGCTCATAACATCAGAGTGGTTTTTAAACCAACTACCATGATCAGACAAATCTTAAGATCACCCAAAGATGAGGTACCTTTCTTCAAACATCCTGGAGTATATGAAATTCCATGCACGTGTGGCCTTTCTTACATTGGTCAGACTTCTAGAAGTTTTGAAATAAGACAGAAGGAACATGTGGGGGAAGTCAATCATAACAGAATCATCACATCTGGTTTAGCTCATCATTTCTCAACATCAAATCACGTTATAGATTGGAAAAACAGTTCTATGCCTTACATTGAGAATGACTACAGACACAGAACTTTAAAAGAAGCAGCTGTGGTACTATGCACAGGCAATAATTTAAATAGAAATCAAGGTATTATTATTAAAGACATATGGAAAAATCTCATCATCTCTCTCAGTTCAACAGAACTACAATATGCAAAAAACTACACAACACGTGGTCGTGTACCGGATTCTGACTGAAGCATTCGAACACATGCACGCCATCAAACACGAATGATCAAATGTAACGGCCTAACAGTTACTAAAGTGTATGTTTTAAATGTAACTTAATGCATTTGTTTTCACACCAGTTCAGCCTTGAAAATGCTAGACAGTGGCTAGTGAAACTTGTTGGCTCTTTGTATATTTTATCATTTATCTTCTGGTCTTTTAATAATAAAAATTCTTTATTAGAGTATCATATTCTTATCCACCCATTCTTGAATTCTATTTTTGACCCATTTTTCCAGTACGTTTACCACCACTCCTGAGATTGGTCTATAGTTTGCTACTGCAGTCTTAGAACTTCCATTATGCAAAGGAATTATTTTGCCTTCTTTTTACTCTCTTGGAACTCTACCATAGCTGAGACTTAAAGAGCCTAGTCAGAGGTATTGCCAGTTCTCTTGCACATTTTCACACCTGTATTGGGATTCTGCAATATCCTAAGAACCTCCAATTCACTACCTCTGTTTCCACATAAGCCTCTGTCACATATACTGCTCAAATTAGAGGATATTTTGGTTTTCTTGTAAATTATAAAGTTATAAAAATAATTTACAAATGTAACAACAAGCCATGCAAGGAGCATGGCTTGTTGTGTTCACTTCCACAGTGCATAATTATCACTTCAATCATAAGCTCGTGTCACTTAATACCGATTATTTTGTTAAAAATGGCAGATGAATATGATATTCTGGAATCCATGACTTGGAGAGCCACTGGTCATTTAGAAGCTGGACAAATGCAACAAGTTGTGGCCCAAGTGTGTCTCATATCATATTGTAATTTTGAGACTTTGTAATCGCTTTCTGGAGATGGGAAATGTTTGAAATCGTCTTCATGCTATAGGTTTATATGCTCGACGACCAATGGTTTGCATTCGACTTACTGCAAATCACAAAAGAGCCTGGAGAATTTGGGCACAGGAGCACTGCAATTGGACAAATGAGAATTGGGCTCATGGACTTTTTAATGGCAAGTCCATGTTCAGTCTGTAACCAGATAACCTATGTATCTTGATATGGCATGAAAGTGGAACAAGAAATAATCCATAGTTTGCTCGTGAAAGACCCCAACATCAAGGTGAGAGTTTGATGATATGGGCTGGAATAAGTATAAGTGGCCATACCGATCTCTATTTTAACAGAAACGGTTCCTTACCAGCCCAAAGGTATCGCGATGAGATTCTGGAACCTATAGTTTGTCCATATGCTGCTGCAATTGGCCAAGAATTCATTTTTATGGATGAAAATGCTTGTCCGCACCATGTAAATTTGGTACAAGAGTGGTTTGAGGAAGAAGGTATTGAATGAGTGGACTGGCCTGCTTGTTCACCGGATTGTAATCCAATCGAATATGCCTGGGATACTTTAAGTAGGCGCATTTCTGCTCGACTGGTGCTACCACAATTGCTTCAAGAGCTCAAAATTGCTGTCACAGAAGAGTGGAGAAATATCCCACAAGAACTGTTTGATCATATCTGCTACATGCAATCAAGATATACTGCTGTTTTGGTTGTTAATGGAGACTATACACCCTATTAAAAATTAACAAAACGTTTTTGGCTATTCTTGTTGTTATTCTTATTAAAATTATTTCATACTAAAATGTATAATTTGTTAAATTTGCAATAAATATCAATTATTTAAACAATATCTCATCAATTACACCCTATCCATAAGTAAGAAATATTTATTCATGTATAAAGTACCCAATAGTTGTAATTATTTGCAGACATTTATAATTATCCGACAGAAACTAAAATATCCTCTAATTGTTTTGAGCAGTGTATGTTACAGCATTGACCTTATTTGGATGATATATCTTTGCAAAGCGGTCAGTAACTCAACTATTTCATCTGCTTCTATCACCTCGTCACCATCGGTACTCATTAAAGTTATTCTTGCTCTTACTTGCTACGTAATGAAAGAACTCTTTGGGATTTCCTTTGGCCTGCTTGGATAGATTCTTCTTATAATCTGATTTGGCTGTCCTTGCCATGTTGGTCACCTTTCTTGCATGGCCCATGTACTGTTCAATTTGCTGGTCACCTTTCTCCTTATATACCCTCCACAGCATTTTCTTTTTCTGCAGCGCATGGCATGCTTAATGATATTACCCATCCATTTAACTCCTACCTGATTAACTTTCCTTAGGTATACAATTTGATATTGCTTCCTCTACATCATCTGCTATTAGCGAAGTCTCACTAATGTCTATAACTTATGGCAATGTTGCACTAACCAATGCCAAAAATTTCTACCCTTTTGTTTCTGATTCTTCTGGCATTAGTATATAGAAACTGCAGCATCCCTTTAGGCCCCAACCATCTTTACTTCCTGAATTGACTACCCTATTCTTGCTTGAGAGACTACATTCTGCAATTGTTGGTCATTCTCACACTCACTCGCCTCATGGGTGCCTTCACATACACTCACCTGCATCCACCGTAATTGCTTAAGTTTTCCTGAATATATATGCTTCAGCATTCTTGGTGAACAAAACTCTCTCTAGACAGCTAATACCAAAACAATTTAGATGCAGTCCATCAGCATTATACAGATCTTTCTTTCTGTAAAACTCAGACCATAGGTCCACAAATCCTACATCATTTCTTCTCCAACCTGCATATTATTTGTTTGCTATCATTGCCCTCTCCTCTATCATAGCATGGCAGGAGACTTACAATTTTTGCCTTCTTGCTCTTCAGTTTTGCTTTGTCCAACAACTCCTTCACATCTTCTCTCATAGAATATTTCTCACCTCTCAGATCATTAGTGCCAACCAAGACAATAGTTCTTTCACTTTACCTTTCTGCATGCATCTAGATGGCATGACTAATAGGATTAATTTTTGTGCCAGGGAAACATGATTTTGTCATACTTTCATTAAGTACTCCTCTGATCATAGAGTCTTCTTACATAATTTTCTCCTTATCTTGTTTTTCTTGTTTATCACATGATCTTGATTCTTACCTCAGACCACCTACTTCTTTCTTTTCCCAGCCATGCTAATCTCTTGATGCTTCTGCAACTTTTCAATTTCACACTTTGTCTTATTAAGGATGTTCTGTTCACAATTTTTCTATTACTGTATTTTTCTCTTTTAAAATAGATACATTGTTTTATCAAAAAGAATTTAAAGAATACAAACCTCTCTCATCATAAAAAAAAGTTTCTATTTCTTATAATTTAATTTAATTTAAAAGAAATTCAAATGCCCATGTTATTTAAAGTACTATCTAAATACTCCAAGCAAGGTAGTTCCATTCTCATAGCAAGATAATGGCCAATGCTTAAAACGTTCTTCTATCCTTTGCATCTTCTTCAGAACCAGGTAACTGTTCACTACCTTCAGATACTAAAGGTGAAGCAGTAAAACCATGTAAGACACGTAATATATCTGTCAGTTGCAGGAGGAAACATTCTAGCTTCCAGAAGAAAACATTCTGCCACCTCCATCTGAGAATGGCTTACTCCACTTCTATTCTTTGTGAGAGAGAGACAGAGAGTGAGTCACAAGAGAAATGACTAACAATTACCTCTGTTTTATAGAGAGGTATAAGCAACTGTTTAAGATGTTCACTATAGAGACAGCAATATCTACCCTATAGGACATATATTATTATTATTCAGGCCTCCATGGAGTTGAAAGACTCATCGTGGGAAGTCCTTCCTAAGAACATAAAGTCTGTCAACAAGACTCATCGAGGGAAGGTCCCCCCTAAAAAACACAGTCTATCATACCACTCCTTAAACTCATTGACCGTTCTCGCTCTCACAACACCATCAGGCGATGCATTCCATGGTTCAACCACTCTCCACGCAAAGAAACCACTCCTCACCCTCTTGCTCACAGTTTCCTTTTGTAACTTCCAGGGATGGCCTCTTGTCATCACTCCTTCCCGCTGTTCAACCAAGCGAAAGAACTCCCCAGTGTCAACCCTGTAACCCCCCTCTCAACAGTTTAAAAGTCTCAATCATATCACCTCTCCTTCTTCTATCCACCAAACTCTGCAGTCCACATTCCCTCAGCCGATCCTCGTAACTATCCTTGTACAGTCCTGAAACCATCTTTGTCATCCGTCTTTATACCCTTTCCACAGTTAATTTATCCCTTTCAAATCCTGGGGACCAAATCTGAGAACAATAGTCTAAGTGTGGTCTGATCAGAGACTTATACAACGGAATGATAACCCTCTTATCTCTGCAGGTCAGTGTCCTTCTCATAATAGCAGCAATCCTCTGTGTTACCTTCACCACCTTTGCAATATGTCCCCTAAATTTCAGGTTTCTATCAATCATCAACCCCAGATCTCTTGTCTCCCCCTACTTCCTCTAGTATAACTCCTCCCATAGAGTATGGAGCATCCCATCGATGTTTCCCAAACCTCAAGACCTTACATTTTGCTGCATTAAACTGACACCCCCATTCATTTGCCCATCTATCTAGCTTATTCAAATCTTCTTGCAGGGCTACCACAACTGCACTATTACTAATAATCCTTCCCAGCTTCGCATCATCAGCAAACAACTGAATATCCCCTTGCAATGTCATTGATATAAAAGTTAAACAATGGTCCTAGTACTGAGCCCTGTGGGACCACACTTGTACCCCTCTGCCTCCTTGAAACTGTTCCACCATACACAACTCTCTGATACCTATCAGACAGCCAATCCTGAATCCAGTTGACCAATGTGACATCCAGACCCATGTGCTGCAACTTAAATATCAGCTTATCATGTGGAACCCTGTCAAATGCCTTTGCTAAGTCTAAGAAAATTGCAGTACATGCCTTTCCCTCATCTAATTTTCTTGTAACTTTATTATAAAAGGCTAGCATATTGCTAAAACAAGAGCGCCCTTTCACAAATCCATGTTGACTCTCACAGATAACATTACATCTGCCCAATGTTGTATACGGTCCCTCACTACTTTCTCCAAGATCTTAACAACTACTGATGACACACAGACTGGCCTATAATTAGACACTTCCAGTCTGTTACCACCCTTATGCAATGGCACTATCTTACCTTCCTTCCATTCTCTGGGCACCTTTGCTGAAGCCAGACTTTCATTGAAAAGCCAGATTAAAGGCACTGTCAGTTCCCTGGCACATTCTCTCAAAACTCGTGGTGAAATACCATCCAGTTCCAAAGCTTTACTGACATCCAGAGTACTCAGTATCTGAAACACACTCTCCTCCTGTACCTCTAAACCTCGAACCAGCCCTATCCCTCTAGCATTAAAACTGAAACTGACTATATATTAGCATGTAATAAGGCAACCAGCATTATAAAGTAAAAAGAGAAAGAGACCTTGGACTTTGTCATGCTTAATTTTGCCAGTATTTTTGCACCAGAAGCTCAAGAAGGAAAGTCAACATTGCTTTCCCTACATTTTCTTTGGCAACAGCTTCCTTAGTGAGAGACAGAAAGGTTTCTACTGCATACTCATGAGCGTTGTGTTTTGTGTGTAGTGGTGATAAGTCTTATTTTCTTACATAGCATCAGTATATTCTTCTTGGTATTGTGTGAGATGTTATAGGCTTAAAATATATTATATCAACATGGCGATTTGTTTGACATGACTACCAAATGGTTCCAGTGCTGCTATTCACAGATACAGCTAAGTCACATAATCACAGTGATCATTTCTGATTTTGGCACTGGCAGCAATAATTGTTAAATCAGATATTACTAAGGTGGCCTGTTTTTTGGGATTATCTTTGGTTGATGCCATCCTGTTTTTGACATAATACCATTCATGTGTAGCTTGTGGTAAATTTGGCAATGATTATTATTATTATTATTATTATTATTAAACAAGACCTCATGGAGTCAAAGACTCATCTAGGAGGTCCTTTTATCTCACACACATCTCATCATACCGGGTCTTAAACACATTCAAACTCCTTGCAGACACCACACTCTCAGGCAAGGCATTCCAATCATTCACAACTCTGCACGAAAAAAACCTGCCTCTCACTCCCCTACTCACACCCTCTTTATACAGTTTCCAGGGATGACCTCTGGTTCTCCCCTGATCTCCCACTATTCGCTGTAGAACTTCTCCACCATTGATCCTATAGCAACCCCTTACCAACTTGTAGGTCTCTATCATATCTCCCCTCTTCCTTCTCTCCACTAGTCTCTGCAAATTACATCTTTTCAATCTTTCCTCATACTCGACATTCCAGAGGTCAGAAACTACCTTAGTCAGTCGCCTTTGGACCCTTTCCAACATCTCCTCATCCTTCTGAAAACCAGGTGACCAAATCTGGGCACAATAGTCCATGTGTGGCCTAATCAAAGCCTTATACAATGGAACAAGAATCTCCCTACTTCTACACGTCAGTGTCCTCCTCATCATTCCCAGAAGTCTTTGTGTTGTCTTCACAATTTTGGCGATGTGACCCCTAAATTTTAGATCTTTATCCACTATCACTCCCAGATCTCTTATTTCCTCTACTTCCAACAATATATTCTTACCAAGCATAAATTCTGCATCCCATCTTTGTTTTCCAAATTTTAAAACCTTACATTTTGCAACATTGAACTCACACCCCCATTTGCTTGCCCAATCACTCAATTTATTCAAGTCTTCTTGCAAGGCCACAACATCTTCACTACTCTTTATGGTTCTTCCCAACTTTGCATTATCTGCAAACAACTGAATATCTCCATCCAAATCTTCGCCAATATCATTAATATACAAGTTAAATAGTAATGGCCCTAAAACAGATCCCTGAGGCACTCCACTAGTGACTTTCCTTTTCCTGGATATTGCACCCCCATACACAACTTGTTGATACCTATCAGATAGCCAGTCTCCAATCCAATGCACTAATCTAATATCCAACCCCATCTGCTCTAGTTTGACTGTCAACTTATCATGAGGCACTCTATCAAAAGCTTTTGCGAAATCCAAGTATATTACTGTGTATCCTTCTCCTCTGTCCAAGGAAGCAGTCACTTTATTGTAATAAGTAAGTAGATTACTAAAACACGACCTCCCTTTAGCAAATCCATGCTGTCCATCAAAGATTATACCATTGTTGTCAACCCAACTCTGGATTCTAGCTCTCACAAGCTTCTCCAACAACTTAACCACAACACCCGACACACAGATAGGCCTATAGTTTGATGCTTGAGTTCGATCACCTCCTTTATGAAGTGGCACAATCTTGCCCTCCTTCCACTCTTTAGGGACTTGACCAAGTGCAAGACTCGTATTAAAAAAATATGTCAAGGCAGGTGTCAACTCTCTGGCACATTCCTTCAGAATACGTGGTGATATATTATCAAGTCCCACAGCCTTATTTACATCTAGTTTACTCAACTCCCCAAACACCTCTTGCTCACTTACAGTCAGTCTCTCCTTCCCATCATCAACTGCTCTTAATCTCTCCATGAAGTCACATTCACAAGATTGAAAGATCTTTATGAACTGCTCATTAAGTATCTCCACCACACATTCTGCAACAGCTGTCTTTATACCATTTCCTCCAATCAATGTCATCCTTCCATAATCATTCTTTCTTTTGCTGGCTACATATCGAAAGAACTCCCTAGGATTCTTTTTAGCTTCATTAGCTAACTGCTGTTCATACCTCTCTTTAGCTACTCTCACCAACCAAGTCACTCTCCTTGCCTGGTCTTTGTAGAACTCATGAAATTGGTTACTTCCACTTCTCTTATGCTGCCTCCACAATGCCCTTTTTCTCTGTATTGCATGCTTAATCTCTTTATTCATCCATCTCACACCTAACTTATTTAACCTTCTCACCCGTGGTATACATTTAGACATTGCATCCACTAAATATTTTTTGAAAATCCCCCAAGCTGCATTGATCTCTTTTCCAGCTAACTCCTCATTCCATGCTACACCTGCAAGCTGTCTCCTGAGCTCTTCATAATCACCCCCCTTGTAGTTCCACATATACCCTTTTTTCACAGGGGTCCTTGCACTGCTGGCAACCACCCAAGTAATCACCTCATGGTCACTTTCACCAATTGGTGGATGATTTGATACCTCATTGATAATTACATCCTCCAATGAGATGACCAAATCCAAGACCCTTAATCCTCTTGTGCCCTCTGTTACATACTGTCTGAGGTAGTTATCCCTCAAAAACTCAAGAAACTCATTTTCTTTACTTCCAGTTGCTATCTCTTCATTCCAGTCTATATTGCCATAATTAAAATCACCCATAATGATCACCCTTTTCTTATTTGCTTGGCTTATTTGACTATACATTTCACTATCACCACCATCCACATTACCAGGTCTATAACAACATCCCACCAAGTATTTGATTCTATTCACCTCTATCTCACACCATACTGCCTCAAAACCACTGGCCCCATTTCCCCCTTGCATCTCTACCTTGTATGGACATAACTCTTTCTCTATCATCAATAGCACTCCCCCTCCCTTTTTACCCCTTCTATCCTCACGAAACACATCATACCTTTCCATCTCTATTCCTGTCAGGATGTCATCCTCATCTAACCATGTCTCACTTATTCCGACAATCTCTGGGTGCACAGACGCAATTAGTGCAACCATTTCATCTGCCTTGTTTCTTATACTTCTAGCATTGGTATACAAACACAACAACTCATTTCTGGATCTACAGCTAGTTCCACTGATACCACTCACTCGATGTGATCTCTCCATGCTGGACTGGGGCCATTTCCCTTTCTGCTTCTTCATTTTAGAACCCTTTGCAATTCCATCTGTTTCCTTTTGATCCCTGATCATCCCATTACTTTCCTGCCTACACATTCTCTCACCTCCTCTTGCAGCATCCACCTTTCTCACGCTGTGTATCCCTGTCCACCCTGAGCCTCCCCGTTTCCCTGCTCCTCTTGCACACCCATTCTCTCATTATCTATACTCATACCACTCACTTCCACATTCATTTCCACTCCTTCAATCTCTCCTGTCTTACTCTCCTGCTCTTCCACATCACTCCCCTCTTGATCTGATTCATTCTCTCTATTCACTTCTCTACCTTCCAGCAGCAGTCTCTCCAAGCGACTCACACCATAACCACTCAAATGCAGTCCATCGCTCCCATACAGCTCACTTCGTCCCTCAAACTCATTCCACACATTAACAAACTGTACTCCCATCTCCTCACACATTTCAGCCAGAATATCATTCATAATCCTTGCTCTCCGCCTCATTTCACCACAATCATACCTAGGCAACACACTGACCACCCTTCCTGTCACACTATTCTCCTTTATCTTTCCAAGCAGTCTCCTGACATTCATTTTGACATGCTCTTTGTTCTCTCTCAAATCATTTGTTCCAATTAATACAATTAACTCTTTTGCTCGTTCCCGCCTCATGTTCAATGCCTCAATCACTCTACTCATTTTACCGCCTGGAAAACATACCTTGTGCATTTTATCCTCTAGCACACCTTTAATAATGGAGTCGCCATACAACGCCACTCGCTCATCTTTTGTTAACTCTTTCATGCCATCATGATTTATTTTAATAGTTTTGACCTGCATTCTCTTAATTTCATTCCGCATCCATTTCATTTCTTGCTTCATCCAATCCAATTCACCTTCTGAACCTCGCGACACATTCACTCTATCATTAAATCTTTCTAACTTTCTAACTCTCGACCCTCTCTTCTCACTTTCCCTCTCATTCATCCTTCTTTGTTTCCGTACTTTCGGTCCAAATATCAGCAGCATTTATCCCATTTTCATCACTAGCAAAAAAAAAAAAAAAAACAGACAAGACAGTCAGACATCTTGATTAAAAGATGTCCAAATGATGTTCAAAAAACAAGTACAGTGCATATTCTAAATTTGTGTTCTGTTATATGTACGAGGGGGTACCTAAAAATAGCTGTAATTATTTTTTAAAAACATTTTTATTAAAGTTTATAATACCATATTCTAGCCTCCCTCAAAGTACTCTCCATGTGAGTCAATGCACTTGTCCCAACATTTTTTCCACTGCTGGAACTGTTCAACTGGAATATTGTTCATGGCCACCAGCGACTTTTCTTTCACTTCGTTCACATCAAAGAATTGCTGCCCTTTCATGGTTTTCTTTATCTGTCAGAATAAAAAAAAAGTCACATGGAGAGAGAGATCGGGTGAATAGGAAGAGTGGGGGACAACCACCATGTTGTGTTTCATCAAGAACTGTTGGACAGATAAGGACGTATGGGCTGGAGCATTGTTATGGTGCAGCAACCAATCTCACTACTCCACATTTTTGGCCATTTTTTCGCACACTATCACAGTTTTCTAGAAAACGTTGAGATGAAAATGTTGGTTCACTGTCTGTCCAAGAGGAACAAATTCTTTGTGTACAATTCCATTCACAACAAAAAAATAATTGAACATTGTCTTGATGTTTGAACAAATTTGACATGCATTCTTGGATCTCAGTAAATTTGCATGTTTCCATTGGCTTGATGCTTCTTTTGTTTCTAGATCATAACTGTAGCAACAAGACTCATCCCTGGTCACAACTTTTGAAAGAAAGTTCTGGTCATTAACAACTTGCTCCCTCAAATCCCAGCAAACATTTACATGATTTATTTTATTTTATTTTATTTTTATCCTTTGTGAGCAAGTGAGGCACAAATTTAGTGAACATGCATTTCATTTCCAAATCTTCTGTTAAAATTCACTGGCACAAACTCCATGACAAATTTGTCTCTTCAGAAACTTGCTCAATGGTCTTTTGACAATTTTTATTGATTACCTGGCAAACCTTTTTTATGTTTTCATCATTTCTGCTTGTCGAAGGTCAGCCAGATCATGGTCTTCAATTGACATGTCCCCATTTCTGAAACAGGAAGACCACTCAATTGCATTTTTATTATTATTATTACGGGTATCTCCACGGAGTCAGTAGACTCATCGCGTGAGACCCAAACTAGCAAAATAATATCTGTCATATCTCTTCTTGAATTTATTTACAGACGAAGAGCTCACAACTAAGTCAGGCAATGAATTCCACTCATTCACCACCCTCCAGGCAAAAAACCTTGTTCTAACACCCTTGTTAACCACCCTCTTCTTTAATTTCCAGGGATGACCTTTTGTTCTTCCATCACTATCGCACAGCTGAAACATTTCCCCTGCATCAATGCTATAAAAACCTTTCAGTAATTTAAATATTTCTATCATATCCCCTCTTCTCCACCTATCAATCAACCTCTGCAATCCTCAATCTATCAATGTAGGGAGCATTTTTTACATTACTTACCAACTTAGTCACTCTTCTCTGAACCCTCTCCACAGCCTCCTCATCTCCAAGGAATCCAGGTGACCAGACCTGAGCACAGTAATCCAAATGTGGAAGTATCAACGCTTTATAAAGGGGAATAATAACCTCTTTATCTCTGGATGTCAGTGTGTTCCTCAACAACCAAGTAATCCTATGTGCAATCTTGGACACCTTAGCAATGTGTCCTCTGAACTTCATCTCCCTATCTACCAACACCCCTAAGTCCCTAGCCTCATCAATCTCTTGGAGTACTGTTCCATCAATGTAGTACACAGCTGGTAATCTTTTAATCCCAAAACGCATGACTTTACACTTTTCCACATTGAACTGACATCCATTACCTTTTGCCCATTCTACCAGCTTATTTAAATCATCCTGCAAACTTTCAACATCGGCTTGATTTTTTATTGTGCTACCCAACTTTGCATCATCAGCAAACAACTGAATATCTCCCTAAGCCATTTCCTATATCATTTATATACAAATTAAACAACAATGGCCCAAGCACAGAGCTCTGAGGCACACCACTGGTCACCTGCCTGATCCTGGACTTGGCTCCTCCATATACCACCTTCTGTATCTCTCCTTGAGCCATTCTCTTATCCATATCACCAATTTAGTACCCATTCCCATCTGCTCCAATTTGCGTAACAGTGTTCCATGGGGTATCCTGTCAAAAGCCTTAGCAAAATCCAGAAGTACCACTGTGTAGCCAGTTCCTTTGTCCAACTCAGATGGCATTTTATTATGAAAAGTTAATAGATTGCTAAGGCAGGATCTACCTTTAACAAAACCATGTTGGCCTCTATAGAATATCATATCCTGATCCACCCATTCTTGAATTTTGTCTTTAACTAACTTTTCCAATACTTTTACCACTACTCCTGAGATGGTGATTGGTCTGTAATTAACTACTGCAGTTTTAGAGCCAGCCTTATGCAAAGGAACCAATTTACCTAACTTCCACTCCCTAGGGACCATACCAGAGTTCAAACGTAAATTAAATATCCAAGTAAGAGGGGTTGACAATTCATTTGCACATTCACGTAACACCCAATCTGATATTCCATCTAGGCCTACAGCAGTGTTTGCATTTAAATTTTGCAATATATTAAATACTTCTGATTTCTTAGTTTCAGTTCTCCCATTAGTTATTGCTACAGGTACAGAGATATCCTCACTTTTGAAAAGTGATCACTCAGTAACTCGACTATTACATCTGATTTTGTCACCTCAATACCATCAGCACCCACTAAAGTTATCCTTCCGAAGTCATTCTTCCATTTACTTGCCACATAGCAGAAGAACTCTTTGGGATTACCCTTGATCTCTTTGGCTAAGATCTTCTCATAATCTGATTTAGCTTTTCTTACTATGCTGGTAACCTTCCTAGCTTGAGCCTTGTACTGCTCATGGGTGTACTGATCACCTTTCTCCTTGTAAATTCTCCATAACATTTTCTTTTTTGCAGGTCAAGCTTGATACTACTGCTCATCCATCTAACGCCTGCCTTGTTTGACTTCCTGACCATGGGGACACAATCTGATATTGCTTTCCTCAGATACCCGCTGATTTTATCCCATGCACTGCTAACATCTTTCTCCTGCAATATGTTCTGCCATGGAATGGCTGCAAGTTCACTCCGAAGCTTGTTATAATTGTCTAACCTGTAGTTCCATATAATAATAGTTTCAGCTTCAGTTTTACCCAAAAGAAAACAAAATTTCACACACATTCTCTATTCCTTGTGGTCAGCCATCACAAAATTGCCAAACTTGCTTGTAAGCACTAACAAAAAAAAGCAGCCAGAACAATAAACCAGTTCACACAGGATGATGCCACTTGCTGGACTGGTGTGGAAAAACTGCAGTTAAAGATGATGCCTAGCAGCAGCAGCAGCATCTGTAACTAGAAAACTCATGTGCATGTGCCAAGTTCAGATTCTGTTTATATTTGGATACCCCCCCCTTGTATGTGAAGTTATGTGAGATGGTGCAATTGCTCGCATCTTTGTGAAACATACAAATTGTCCATTCATTTATCACATTTTTCTTAAATTTTATGTTAATCCATAAAATATTTTCTGCAATTCTATTATGACTGCACTGGTTCCTAAAGAGAGTTTTACTGACTAGAAACTGATTTCATTTTGAATTGAATTTACCATAAACTGTCTTGTATGTAATATGATGCTGAGTCTTGAATTTCTCAGTTCATCTACTAGAAGCTTAGTTAGCAAAAATTTCAATTTTTGCTAACTGAAACTGAAAGTGAAACTGAAACTGAAAGTTAGCAAAAATTTCAATTTTTGCTAACTTTCAGTGCCTTTTCTAGAATTAATAGCTCCTCCAAATGAGATACTTTTTTTTTTTTTTTGTATAAATGGAACAATACCTAAAATGATAGTCCGTAATATTGTGTCAGTCCTCCATATTTTGCTTAGACTTCATTGCCATTTGCAGTTCATGTTCTGAAGATTCAATTTTTTTTAACAAATCCCTTAGACTGCCACTCAACAAGTTGGCAAAAAACTGGATAGAATTAGATAATAGGTTAGTGAGCTGGATGGATGAAATGGCTGTGATATAGGCATCAACAAGTTATACATCAGTATCCTGTAGAAGGAAAGTTTCCAGTGGACTTGCCCTAGGGATCTGTTTTTGGGACCAGTATTATTTACTTGTATGTTAATAAGAGTAAGAGAGATTTAAATGGGAATATGTAGTCAGTGCCATTTACAGTGCAACTGGTGGATAAAGATCTGAAATCGAGAGGACACATTACTAAAATTGTATGTATATCACAGCAGATTATGACACTGATGAGGAAGATGCTGACATGCAGAATTAAAAAGGTTATGGCTACACTGTGTGTAAAGCTTTTATCAAATCAAGCCACATATATCATGTGTACAGATTTGGTCACTTAGTGTTAAAGGGAGTCAGAAGAGGGTCTGGAGAAAATTGAATAAGATAGTGTAGGTTTCTGGGATGTTGGGTATGAGGATAGATTGGTGGAAAGCCATTTGCAGAGTCTTGTGAATAGGAGGAGGAGGAGGGATGATATCACTAAGACATATAAGTTGATAAAGGATTGTTACCAGTTAAAATTGTGTGGAAAAGATTTTTCCTGGAATAGAGAGAAACTGAGGTGGAACAAGAGGCCAAGGAGGATGTGAGCAGAGAGTAAGGAACAGGTTCTCTGCATGGAGATTGATTGGTGAGTGGAATGTATTGCTGAGGGTGCAAAAAGAGTGAATGAGTTTAAGGCATTGAGCTTTGTGTGTGAGGACTTCCCATAATGAGTCTTTTAACTCCATGAAGATATAATATTGATAAAATAATAATATTTATGTTTTCCTTAACTTAAATTTTTTCAAAGGAAACTTACACGCTTAATTTTTATTCCTGAAAGACTGGAGAGTATAAAATCATATGTTACTAAAATGCATCCACTTTTTGAATATGTCCACTAACGAAGATTTCACTGTATTTTAAAATCATTCTGGAACGTGATTATCTAATTTATAGAGCACAATATCAAAGCAACTTATAGTCATTATGACCTCAGAAGTAATATAACAGTGAGCTGCATTTATTTCAATTTCTGGAAATATATATTCTTATTTTAGAAAGAAAATTATTATTATCCAGGCCTCCATATAGTCAAAAGACTCATCTTGGGAGGTACTTCCTAAGAAACACAAAATCTATCAAGACTCATCGAGGGGAGGTCCCCCCCCCCCCCGCTAAGAAACACAAAGTCTATCATACCACTTCTTAAACTCATTGACCGTTCTCACTCTCACCACTCCATCAGGCAATGCATTCCATGGTTCAACCACCCTCCATGAAAAGAAACCACTCCTCACCCTCTTGCTTACAGTTTTCTTTTGTAACTTCCAGGAATGGCCTCTTGTCATATTTATATAGGCATGTAAATACAAAAGGTACCAGTTATTTTAAAAATGTTATTGTTCCATGTTGCCTCTTTAATTTATATTTTAATTTCACTAATGGATTCATGATGCATGACTAGAATCTGATGTTTATTACTACCATGAGAGTTAATAATAAACATCACATAAATAATAATAATAAACATTGTAAAAACAATCCCTTCCACTCAGAGCATTCTCAACCTAAAATATTCTATATAACTGCCAGTGGTATATGGGATGGCTGAAGGTGATATGAATGGCTATGATTACTGTGAAATCTTGCAATGAGGTGGGTGTAGGGAATGACCAAGCTTGTGTCCGATTATACATCATATATAAATGCATGTGAAGCTGTTGAAAGAGAAGGATATAATTACATGGATACAATGTCAGGCTATATTTGTATTTTCAAGGAGGACAAAGAGAATGGGAAGGAGTATTGCTGATGACAGTAGAATTCATCAAGAAAACAGAAGCAGGGGTCATTATCATAGCCAGCACATCTGAAACTATATGGTGGAAGTAGAGCACAATATACACAGTTTAGTGCATCAGCAAATTGTCTCGATGAGTACAGGTTGAATAATTATCATGTGTGTTGAGTAATTATCAATGTAGGGAGAAAACTTCATCTATAATGCATAGATTGGAAGGAGGAAATGGACTTTATGCAGTTACTGAGAGATGATTACCTAAACCTATAATGCTATGCATTATGGGAAGGGTCATACCCAGACCGGTTTTGACCTTTATTGAGGTCTCATCAGTGGAAGCCAGACCCAGAAGTGATACCAAAGTTGAAGTAATGCAGAAGTCATATTTTTATATACAAGTTGCCAAATGTGGTATCACCTCTGGATCTGGCTCCCACTGATGAGACCTCAATAAAGGTTGAAACCAGTCTGGGTAGTGACCCTTTCCATAATGCATAGCACTATACATGTCTGTAAGAGATGTGCTTTGTATTATGGGATACTAAGGCAAGTGATGTGAAGTCATACCACCTTTACCACAAGTTGCCCCAGTCCTGAAGATACTTCAGGTGCAAACTTTGTTTGCTTACACTTGGATAAAAAATTAAACCACGTGTATAATTTCTTGGTATCTTTAATTTATGATTTTTGTTGTTTGGTATCTAGAGCAGGAAAGCTGGCTTATCTAACCACAGCCCAACTATGGTACTTAAATGTACAATAATTTTACAACCTTTGGATAGGTGTCTCTCTCTCTCTCTCTCTCACATACGCACAAAATACTAATTCAAAAGTAGCCTCTGAATGGAGAGAAAAATCGTGCAGTCTTGACTTGTGAGGTGACTAAGCATCTACAGTTTCTGTTCAAAAGGAATATATGTGGAACTACAGAGCTGATGATTATGGCAAACTTTCAAAGCAGCTTGAAGTAGTACCACAGAGTAAGAAACTGCACAGAGCATTCCACAGACCTATTACATCCATGGTTACTTGCTTCTGAATCCTATGGAATGTGCAAATGCAGTTAGCAAGCACGAGGACTTGATTTCTTTGCTTCAAGAGCTGAATGAGTAAAATGTGTTGTCAGAGGCAACTGTGAGTACTCTGTAAGATAGATATTGTGAATAGTGATGTGTGGGCCTCCCATGCTGAGTCTTCAGACTTCATGTGTCTGAATAATAATAATAAACTTTAGAATTTAATAGCCACTATTTAAATTTCATTCATAATAATGCACATGATCCTTCATTGTTAGGCTGTCTGCTTATATCAACTTAAATTTGATATCTTACCAGGTTCCTCCCATTATCTATACTAAATAAACATGTCCCACATTCCAGAGTCTATAAGGATGGTATGTTACAGTGTTGTTTTCTTTTCTATCTCTTTTTCAATAAGTTTTATAATTAAGCTATCTGAGTTGTATTGAAAATGATGAAGTGGTAACATGCAATCTCCCAAGAAAGCATAAAAATCTCTGTTTTAATTAATAATATGTTATGATATGACTGTTCAGATTGGAGTTGACATATAAAAACAAAATAAAATTAAAAAGAATTTTAAAATGTATTAGGAAACATTTAATGTAATAAATTTATTTCCGGGAATAAATAAAAATCCAGAAAATAATTTCAAGTAATATTTAAACTTACATGCACAGATCACAATGAAGGCAATTCAGATGACTGGTAGTGAGTACATTATGAGTTTCTCTCCAATATTTCAAGGAGATTCTTCCTTTCTGCTCAAGTATAAGCAGAATTACTGATTACATCTTATAAATTTAAACAACTATACACTTCCAAATTGTCTTGCAAAAATATCTACTTCACCACTTAATGAAGCCTTGTCTGAAGTAGATTAAAAAACACATATTTTTTCACTTTTCACAGTGCTTTTATGAAAACCAAATGTGTTATAATCAGTTTAAACTTCTAAGGAATTGTGTACATACATTGTAAAAGTTACAAATTTTGCCAAGTGCAGTGATTAAAAAACTGAAAACTGGATGCCAAACATTCAGTTACAACCTTTGTTATATCTATTCATGTTCATTCAAAATGTCTGTTAATCAGTAAAATTGTAGAATCATTTGCCTAATACAAGACAAATCCAATGTTTAATCCCAAAATGTAGTTCCCCATAACATCCTTTCTATAAAACACGTACAGCTGACTTTACTGGACAGACTGGTGGACTGTTGGAGGAAGGAAAGTACACCTTGATACCATAACTGGGGTGTTGCAGGTGATATGCCATTAGGTGTAGCAAAGTCCACTGACCTGGAAGTACACTATTACACCTTCTCTTTGGAGCAGCGCATCATCTAGCTGTGTTGTCAAAGTTTATATCATTCCCTCCACACACACATGCACACACACACACACACACACACATACAATTAGACACTTGTAAAATGCCATTTCTTCAAAGGCAGCATGTTTATGGGTTGGTCCTCAAGGAGTGGTATGTGGGCTGACTTTCTACTGGTTCATTTCACTCTCTTTCTCTTCCTGTTATATTCCCTGGAGTTTGAGTACATCTAAAAAAAGTAAAAATAGTCCCCCATTAGAAATATTTAACTTGCTCTATCATATCTAATATAAAATTTATTTATGAAAATTGTACAGATACAAGACATCTATATCAGTTAACCATGTACCAACTGTGCAGCAAATAATTGAGAAACTAATTATCAACGTCACTGTTTACATGATAGGAGACTATCACATAAGTTATTAAAAGATGAACATGGTTAGAATTGATGTGGAAACATTATTGCTTAGTTTAGTAACTGTTAGTAGAAATAGTGTTATGATTATTCAAGAGGGTATTATATATATATGTATATGTATATGGTGTACATATTTATTTGGTAGATAATGTTATGAAAAAATTTGTTTGAATGACTATAATACCAAGAATAAAGTTTAATGCTGAGATACTACTAGTTTCGTTGAACAAAATTCAACTTCTTCTTCTTCAGGTATCAAAGACAAAGAATTATGTAAAATAACAGACATAATAAAATTACATGAACAGAACTAATATAAAAGACCAAAGTACAGTTTAAAACAGAAATGCATTGGAATTCCAATTAAAGTTGACTACATTCTGACGCACACAACAGTCCAATATTGGCGCTCTCGTGACAACTCTCGCTTGTAGTCAACTTTAATTGGAATTCCAGCATGCATTCCTGTTTTAAACTGTACTTCGGTCTTTTATATTAGTTCTGTTGATGTAATTTTATTATGTCTCTGTTATTACATAATTCTTTGTCTTTGATACCTGAAGAAGTTGAATTTTGTTCAACGAAACTAGTAGTATCTCAGCATTAAACTTTATTCTTTTTATTCTCAGTATTATAGTCATTCAAACTAATTTTTTCATATATATATATATATATATATATATATATATGACAGAATGATCATTGACTCGGTTAACATACATAGTTTTATGAAAAATATTGAATGACTGGAACCGAGATATATATATATATATATATATATATATATATATATATATGTATCTATATGTATATATAAAGAATTGAATGACTAGAACCGAGATTTAAGTAAAAAGGTTTAAATATAAAAACATGACTAGTTTTGGCTTGTAACAGCCTTCATCAGGTGACATTATAAAAGAAAGAAAAAACACTGAAGCTTAAATAAACTATGAACATCATAGAGAGTCTCTATACATAATTGACATTAAATCATTGTGGTTGTATTTAAAGCTGTTCTTTCGTTTATTGTATTGTTGGGAAAGTGCGTGCTAGTAGCATCTCGTGAACGCCAGTACATGATTACAGCTAAATGACAATCTGGGAGGTTGTAGCTCAAGTTATTATTTAGATGAACAGGATTGAAGATGATTTCTCTAGATTCCATGATTTTTCTCTCTAGTTCATCATTGCAACAGAAGATGTTAGTAGATTTTTCCCAGCAGACTTTGTGACTTTGGTTTTCATCATTAGGATTAGCTGAGAAAAGGATATGACTAGATAATGCACTGGCTCGTTGTCTCTTGTAAGTAATTTTAACTTTCCCAACAATACAACAAACAAAAGAACAGCTTTAAATACAACCACAACGATTTAATGTCAATTATGTATAGAGGCTCTCTATGATGTTCATAGTTTATTTAAGCTTCAGTGTTTTAGTGTTTTTCTTTTTTTTCCCCTTTCTTTTATAATGGTCACCTGATGAAGGCTGTTACAAGCCGAAACTAGTCGTGTTTTTATATTAAAACCTTTTTACTTAAATCTCGGTTCTAGTCATTCAATTTTTTATAAAAATATGTATGTTAACCGAGTTAATGCTAATTCTTTCACACACACACACACACACACACACACACACACACACACACACACACACACATAGTATAAAGATGAAATATACATACAAAACAAAAAATCCATAAACCAGACTTACTTGGATGATTCAGAGAGATTTGTTCATGTTAACAAAATATTAACTTGAACAACTTTTTCTTCATTTTATTCTTATTGTTATTATAAGGGTATTTCCATGGAGTCAGAAGACTCATCATGGGAGACCCATACTGACACACAATACCTACCATACTTTCCCTTAAACTCGTTCACTGTCAGGACATACACAATGAATTCTATAATAATAATAAAATATAAGTCAGCATGGCTAGCCTATATTTTATTATTCTTATTATTACGTGACACCTCCAAGAAGTCCAAAGAGTCATTGAGGGAAGGCACCTACTCTAGAACTCTCTATCTCCACCAACTACAGCAAACAGCATCATCTACCCCAACGCCATGGGGCGTTGCAGGTGATATGCCATTAGGTGTACCAAAGTCAACTGACCTGGAAGTACTATTACACCTTCTCTTTGGAGCAGCGCATCATCTAGCTGTTTTGTCAAAGTTTATATCATTCCCTCCACACACACATGCACAAACACACACACACACACACACACACACATATATATAATTAGACAATTGTAAAATGTCATTTCTTCAAAGGCAGCATGTTTATGGGTTGGTCTTCAAGGAGTGGTACGTGAGCCCACCACCACTTGTATTTTCACAGACAATCACAAACATCCATGCCCACAGTGGGATTCGAACTGCTGTGGGTTAGTGTATCTGCTCTCCAGCCAAAAGGCCGGATGGCAGATACACTAACCACTCGGCCAACCAGGCCAGCATCTTTTTTTTTTATTCCTTTGTATTAATTTCTTTTAATATTAATAAGAGAATGAGCATGACTAAGTGGAGTACCTCAAGACTCAATACTGGGGCAGGCCACTACTCTTTAATTTATATTAATGATATAGGGAATGATTTAAGGTTTTAAAGGAGACACACAGCCAGCATGGTTGGCCGAGTGGTTAGCATATCCTCTCTAGCCAAAAGGCTGTGGGTTTGAATCCCACCATGGGCATGGATGTTTGTGATTGTCTGTGAAAATACTAGTGGTGGTCAGCAGTAGATGCCGTTGGTGTAGATGATGAAAGTAGTTGTAGTTGGTGGATTGGGTGGTGGAGACAGAGAGTTGTAGTAGAGTAGGTGCCTTCCCTGGAGCTGTCATGTAATAATAATCATAATAATAATAATAAGTTGTTTGCTAATGATGCAGAACTGGGAAGAGGAATAGTTGATAAAGGTGATGTAGATATCCTGCAGGATGATTGAATAAATTGGCAGTGTGGGTTAAAAACAAGAGTTGTAAATTTAATGTTGCATGAAGCAAGCCCATATAGAGCCAATTCCAAAAACATTAATAAGTGTCTATCATCAGACTATTGACTTATTCCTCTAACCTCAGCGTTGTCTCGAGTAATGAAAAAGGTCATGAACAGTCAACTTCTTTGAAATTTAAGAGAACTAACAACTAATAACCAATATGGATTTCTCCAATCAAGATCTACAGCAAATCTCCTGGCTTTGCCTTCCTCTACACATGTATAATGGAAAGGTTTGAAGGAACTTGTGCTGTTATGCTTGACATTTCCAAGGCATTGTCTAGGGTAGAGATTCCAAAACTTTTTGGTAGGAGACCAAATTGTTTGGGAATAAAATATAAACAGTTTGGGACCAAACTGTTTATATTTTATAAACAGTTTTTTTAGAAAATGTTCCAATTGTCTTGAAATATTCAAGGTCTTGTCTTTGTCACTTTTATTAGTATGCTGTTTTTTTTTTTTAAATGTTCTTTCATTTTTGAAGGTTTCATAGCATCATTACTAAATGTTTTCTCACATAAAATACACATGGCTCATGTTTCATTACTGGGAGAAGACACAAACCTGAAATTTAAATATTCTACTGAATATTGAGCACTTCTTTTTTGCACCAGGCATGATCATTAGGGGGTTTTCTGTAAGAAATTATTGCAACCCAACTCGAACTCTTGCTAGAATAATTGTTTTAATAAGAAACTATTACAACAGAATGAATAATCCACTCCCAAACACTGCAGAACGAAAATATCCAATGACACTAGAAATAGTACTGGAGTTTGACGACAGCAATGGCGGTAAAAGGAAAAAACCTAGCATGAGCATTTGGAATAAAATCTGCTTGGACACTAACTACAACAATTTATGTTTTCAAGGGCACACAGTTGATGTGCTGCCAGGTGCACAAGGATAAGCCACTTTGCTGACTGCCTGAGTTAACAACTTGTTTTGTTAATGACTTGAGTTAAATTCTTGTTTCATATACTAATTCTAGATTTCTAGAATTATCTTTATGAAGAAATATTTTTCTTTAAAGACCCCTAAAATAATCTTACTGATTACCACTGGCTTTATTAGGAACTAAAGATTTCCTCAAACTTGCCCAAGTCCCCCCCCCCCCCAAAGGGTCGACATTAACCACTTTGGGAATCCCTGATATAGGGTACTGAGGGCGTCTCAGCAAATTACCAACTTATGTCCTACCTTCTTCCCTTCATAAATGGATTGTTAATTTTCCCTCCAGTTCACTACTTGTGATAGCGAAAAGTATTCTCTCTTTAGATTTTCCTGTTAATGCAGGTGCCCCTCAGGGCTCTGTTATTTCAACCATCCTTTCCTTGTATATATAAAGATGACCTGCTCTCATTGATCTCATATTCTATTCACAGTTTTGCTGACAACAGCACTCTTCACTCACCCTACTCATATGACAAACCCTGCAGTGACTCAAACACCTCTAGCTTTAAGATAATCTCGAATAAGTGCCCTAGACCAGGGTTTCCCAAACTGTGTTCTGTGGAACACTGGTGTTTTGCAGAAAGTGAATAAGTGTTCTGTGAAAAATTATCAAAATTAGTATGAGCTGGAATGGTTTTAAATACTGTGACAGATTCAAACATGTTTGAAAATCATTTTGTGTGTGGTTTGTGCTATTAACCCTTTAACTGCTGAGAACGTATTATTACGGGCTCAGAAATACACGCCTGCTTTGCTGAGCCCATATATGTAAGGTTGGTGCTCTTTATATATTTTGATTAATTTCTACATAAATGAATGTGTGTTAATTAGCATAATCAAGTGGACACACCCTTGATTATGCAAATGTTATAAAACACTATTGTTGCCATTTTTGTGAGTGAACAAGTGTGTATCAAGAAAGTATGATGCTGTCCGGGCTTCTTACTTCATTAAGAATTTTAATTGATTTTATTTATAATTTTTTTGCAAATTAATTCAGCACATGGGACAATGTCAGTAGAATATAAAATCAGCAGTTAAAGGGTTTATAAAATATAAAATCAGCAGTTAAAGGCCAGCACGCAATGGCCTTGACTCAGCGCTCACGGTTGTCGACACCTCCAAGTGCAAGTGAAGTACAGAGGTATCTATTTTAGGAAATGTGGTGTCGCAAGCAAGGTCAATGCGATGCGCTGCAGCCTGGCACGCCTGTCGTGTGCACTGTTACAATTTTGCGATGCAATACAGTTCGCTTAGCTTTACATTGAATACAAGACCAATGATACTCGACTCTAACCAAGGTGTTCCGTTAAAATTTCAGGATTTGTGAAGTGTTCTGTCATAAGAAAAATTTTGGAAAACACTGCCCTAGACCACACTCCCCCTCCCATTGGGGCAACAACCTGGTCACCTTCAATGCTTCCAAAATGCAGTTTTGTCTGTATTCAAAAATGACCTTAATTCTTCTTCACTAATCTTTGATAATGCTCAACTTAACAGTCAAGACCAGATCCCTCTTGAATTGACTCTTGCTCCCAGTTTTTCTGCCATAATCACATCTCTTCTATGGCATCTTCAGCTTCCAGAAAATTTGATATCCTTTTTCACTCAAGACATTACTTCTATTCAGTCCATTTGCTTACTCTGTACAAATCTGCCCAACTTGGAATACTGCACAAACATTTGGGATGGTATACCTAAGACCTTTTAAAAAAAAAAAATGATGCAGTTCAGAAGAGAAGTCGGTTAATTGATGACTCCTCTCTCTTAGACTCTGTTCAACTACCATCTCACTGATAGTCAGTTTCTGTTGTGTCTCAGATATTTCCACAGGTGTTGTTCAGCATCCATTATGTCCCCATTTCTGCTAAACCTAGGAACCTGAGCAACACCTGTTCAACATCCTTTTACAGTTGAACTGCTGACTCACTGAACCTGCTATTCCCTTTCATTTTTTATTCGAGCTACCTATGTTCTGTGGAACACTTCACTCTTGACCCTACTAGCCTACGCACAACATTTATTTGTTATAGGTCTTTGCAGCCTCTCCCGTGTGGGAGTGATACGAAAAAAGTGGCAATGTGCAGGGATAAGGATGATACGTACACAATGGATATATATTTGCAACATAACTTTGCAAAGACCTTTGACAGACTTTCATGTGAAAAGTTAGTATTTAAACCGTGGGAGAGATGGAATTAGATAGCAGTCTGATAAATACTGAGAAGCCGTATCCCATAAGAAATGGGCAAGTTATATATTGGTGATGTTCCTTCACCAACTGTGCAGATCAAGCAGGCACAAAATACTGATTTAGAAATATCTTTTTTTTTTTATTATTGTTCCGGGAAACTCTAAGGAGTCGACAGACTCATCGAGGGAGGCCCTAACATCATGTCTGGAACAACTATTCAACATTCACACAGTATCTATCATATCTTGCCTTGAACGGTCGTAGCACCCACAACAGACTCTGGAAGCTTATTCCACTCATTCACCACTCTCCAAGTAAAAAAACCTAGCTCTAACACCCTTGTCAACCATGCTCTTGTCCAGCTTCCATGCATGGCCCCTAGTCCTCCCACCACCAGTCATATTTTCAAAAATATCTTCTGGATCAATCTTATAAAAACCCTTCAGTAATTTGAATGTCTCAATCATATCACCTCTCTTTCGTCTATCGTCCAATTTCTGCAACCCACAAATCCTCAACCTATTCTCATAAGGTTCATTCCACAGACCTGCTATCATCTTGGTCACTCGTCTCTGGACCCTCTCCACTTCCTCCCCATCACGAAGAAACCCTGGTGCCCATAACTGGGCACAAGTCCAGATGGGGTCTTATCAAGGCTCGATACAGAGGAACAACAACTTGCTTCTCTCTGCATGTTAAAGTATTTTTCATAAGCCAAGTGATTTGGTGAGCTGTTTTAGTTACTTTTGCAATGTGCCCCCTAAACTTCAACTCCCTATCCACCAGCACTCCCAAATCCCTGGCCTCATCAATCTCCTGGAGTATGGTTCCACTAATGCGATATACTGCTGCTATTCTTTTCACCCCAAAGTGCATAACCTTACACTTTGCCACATTAAACTGACATCCATTTTTCCTAGCCCAGTCCTCCAAACTATCCAAATCATCCTGTAAAATTTTGACATCCTGTGCACTCACAATTGCTCTACCCAACTTTGCATCATCAGCAAACAAGTGAACACTTCCTCTCAAATCCTTTCCAATATCATTGATGAACAAATTGAAAAGCAGTGGTCCAAGAACAGATCCTTGTGGCACACCACTAGTCACAGGCCGTCTTTTGGACTCTACTCCTGAATAAACCACTCTCTGATATCTCTCAGTCAACCACCCTCCTATCCATCTCACCAACCCTATATCCATCCCCATATGCTGCATTTTACTGATTAGAATTCCATGTGGTATCCTGTCAAAGGCCTTAGCAAGGTCCAGTAGAATCACTGTAAACCCATTACCCTTATCCAGTTCAGCCGTCACTGTGTTATAAAATGTGAGCAAGTTACTGAGGCCTGATCTACCCTTCACAAAACCATGTTGTCCCCCATACAATATCCCATTTTCATCTATCCAATCCTGTATTCTTTTCTTGACTAATTTCTCTAAGACCTTGACAATGATCCCTGATATGCTAATCGGTCGGTAATTTACAACAGCGGTCTTGGAACCACCTTTATGCAGTGGAACTATTTTCCCCTCCTTCCACCCGCTCGGGACTAACCCAGACCCGAGACTCAAATTAAACAAAATGGTCAAGGGTACTGACAATTCATTAGCTGCTTCTCGTACTACACGAGCTGGTATACCATCCAACCCCACAGATGTATTGACATTGAGGTTATGCAATAGACTACTCACCTCCACTTCATTCACCACAATTCCCGTATAATCTACTGGTTTATTCGTTTCTGCAATGTCACCACCTGGATGATATATTCTTGCAAAGCTCACTCAGTAACTCAGCTATCTCAACTGATTCAGTTACCTCCCTACCATCGGTATTCTTTAAAATCATTCTGCCATGTACATTTTTCCTTTTACTTGCTACACATCTAAAAAACTGTTTAGGATTCTCTTTAGCCTGCATGGCCAATGTTCTTTCGTAATCCTTTTTTGCTTTTCTTACCACACTCGTCACCCTTCTGGCCTGCGCTTTATACCGTTCATGTGCCTGCCGGTCACCTTTCTCCTTAAATTCCCTCCATAATTGTTTCTTTTTTTGCAGCTCAAGCTTAATGGTGTTATCTTCAATGATCTTACACAAATTATATGTACCAAAATATCATATAACCGTAACCATTCTCCAAACAATCTAGATTTTTTCCTTACTGGTGATCCTTCTTCTTCTCCTCCTTATAACTATAAGAGACCTCCATGCATTTCCTTGCAGGTTAACAGGGCTTCTGATTAGTATCCAATCCTTACTAGGTATCTACTAGGATACTGAACAAATGATGAAGGAGAATGCTATATTTGATTGTTGTATTTGAATTACTCAAAGGTGTAAAATTTGGAAGAGAAGGATAATGCTTACCTCCTTTGACTACAATACTGTTTCCCATTGTAAATATGGGCAAAAAAAAGTTATAAATTTATCTAATATTATATATTTAAAACTTGTCTATATTATACATAAAAACTAGGCTAACACTTCATTTCACACTTCATGCATGCAAAACAGACGAAACTCAGAAAACATTTGGAAGAGGAGGACAAGGCTTACCTCCTTCGACAACAATCCCATTGTAAATATGGGTAAAAAATTTATAAATTTATCGAAAATTATGATGACAGCAACTCATGACAAATGACAGCATTCAGTTGAATCGGTTGGCACAATAACCAATCACAGCCTCTAGGTGATATTGTCTGAAAGCTTGTCCTGCTTTGCTTTCAGAGGTTTAAAACTACTAGAATGCTAAGAATTTGACCTGATGCACCATCTATACATCTTTTCAAAGGGCTCAAAGGTGTATGTATTTTGAACACACATATGGGCTATTAACGTGAATGTGATGCAATGTTTACACATTGAAAAGTATCCTTTTTCATGAAGTATTAGTCATGGTACCAATGTTTCAGTTCAGTATTTATTCTTTTCAGTGTTTACAAATGAAGTGCAAAGCATTCTGTACTGAGGGCATTGCAGGCCAACTATTATATTAATGGAAATTTGCTGCAAGTAGTTAATGAACTAGAGAACCAGGATTGGATAATGGATAAAGTTTACAGATCACACTGCTAAGGTGGTCAACGTCATCACATCAGATAACTGCAGTGTTGAAGGAAACACTAACTTGTAGGAATTAAGAAATATTCTACCACCTTATAAGGTTTGATAAGACAATATCTCAACCACTCTGTAGAGGTAGATGATATGCAGATGATGCTATGCATTACAAAAGGTATAATAGAACTGGTGATGCCTCAAACTAGGCTCTTTTCTTTCAACTTTTGCATGGTCTTAAGGTAGTAGAAAGAGGGCAAAAGAGTTCTGTTGCATAATGGAAGATACAAGACAGAGGTAACAAATTATAGACTGATCTATATTTCAGGAGTGGTGGCAAAAGTATTTGAAAAGTTAGTTTAGGGCAGAATTCAGGAATGGGTGGATCTTGCATTAGTTGTTTACTCACCTTTTACAATAAAATGACGCTCAAGTTGGATAAAAGAAATACCTATACCGTTATACAGCTGAACTTTGCAAAAGCATATGAGGATACCAGATGGAACTCTATTCTGTAAATTGAAACAAATGGAGATAATATGAAGCTTCCACAGGATGGCTGTGGAAAGACATCAAAAAATAGTATATGGCAGATTAGAATCAAGAAGACAGGTGACCAGTGGTGCCACAGAACTCTACTGGTTGTTATTATTATTATTATTATTAAGGCCTCCATGGAGTCAAAAGACTCATCGTGGGAGGTCCTTCCTAAGAAACACAAAGTCTATCAAGACTCATCGAGGGGAGGTCCCCCCCCCCTAAGAAACACAAAGTCTATCATACCACTCCTTGAACTCATTGACCGTTCTTGCTCTCACCACTCCATCAGGCAATGCATTCCATGGTTCAACCACCCTCCATGCAAAGAAACCACTCCTCACCCTCTTGCTCACAGTTTCCTTTCGTAACTTCCAGGGATGGCCTCTTGTCATCACTCCTTCCCGCTGTTCAACCAAGCAAAAGAACTCCCCAGTGTCAACCCTGTAACCACCTCTCAACAGTTTAAAAGTCTCAATTATATCACCTCTCCTTCTTCTATTCACCAAACTCTGCAGTCCACATTCCCTCAGCCGATCCTCATAACTATCATTGTTTAATTTGTATGTTAATGGTATAGGGCATATATGGCAAACCTATGGCACGTCCAAGAATTATGTTGGCACGTCAACGATTTACAGGTGATATCCTTTTATATGCTTATAAATTATTCAACCTTTTTTTTTTTAATTGTTACAATACATACAAGTTAAATTTTGTTTTACATGAGAGAGCAGCTATGAACACATGCATATGATTGGTGTGGTATTAACAAAAAATCATGTGACCCAAAGACAAAGGCAACCGACAATTGTTAAGTTGAAATGCTAATTCTCTTCAACCGAATTCCATAACATCTGAAACTGTCATAACAACATTCACTATATATTTCTTAGTTTTAACACATTCATTATGGGGTGTTGTTTATCGTTCTGACGGAATCTTTTAGTGGCTGGCTCAACTCACAAAGTTTCAACCCTTGGTTTAATTTTATTGCTGCTTGTATGCGTTTGAGCTGGCAGGGGAACTCACACATGTGTTATATGGCATATTTCAATTCATGGTAGAATTTTATTTGAGGTTAGCCTTTGCGATCTGTCATAATGACATCGAGAATTTCAAATGCAATAAAACGCATTTAAAATAAAATGCAATGAGGGGGACGTGATTCATTAGTTAGTGCCGTTTTTGTTCCAGCTGTGTCTAATTGCACTATTTTTTGAGAAATATATTGCACAGACTGCAAAAGCCTCTGTACCGTATTCAGGGATATAATAAAACTGCTTGTTTTTCTTGCATCTGTAGTATAATGGCTGTTGGGGAGGGCGTGTTGTTAACCGCAGGGAGCAAGTTACTATTCGCTCGATGTGATAGTAAACATATTTAAACATTATTCGTGTGCAAGGCATATGCAACACTTTTTAATGTCTTTTTTTGTAAAGTAAAATCAGGGATGCCAAGTATACACCAGGGGGAGTTATTTTCGAGTAAATACGGTAAGCGTTTTGCCGACAAGTTGACATCCTTCTGCTGCTTCCCCTGCTCAGCTAACTTCAATGGTGAGTCACAACACATAAATATTTTTCTCACTACCATTTTTTTTTTCAAACCACCATCATTAAAATCAATTTAATAATACAATAATCAATTTTACACTGAATAATATTATAAATTTATATATAAATAAATATTATAAATAAAATATTATTTATAAAATTATAAATAATTATTTATAAAATATTATGAATAAATATATATATTATAAATAAATTAATTAAGTTAGGTTAATTTTTCCCCTATTAAAAACTGTTTGGCTTGTCAGCGACTCGATTGGTACATTTTTTGCATGCGCCGGCACGTCAACAACTCGATTTGTAAATTTTTGGCATGCGCACATAAAAAGGTTTGCCACCACTGGTATAGGAAATGATTTGACAGGGAATATACAGATTATATACTGTGAGGGAATATTGGAAAATAATGATGTAGAGAACCTGCAAGTTGTGTACGGTTGACCCTCACTACTGCAAACTCGTAGAAATTACAGAAATAATTTATTATTATTATTATTTTCCTAATCCATGGAGATTAGATCTTTGTGTTGACATCTCATGATGAGTCGCAAGACTCATCATGAGATGTCAACACAAAGTCTGTCATACCACTCCTTAAGCTCATCTACTATCTGCATGTTCACATCCTCTCAGCCAATGCATTCCATGCTCCTGCCACTCTCCATGCAAAACACTTACTTCTTACCCTTTTACTCACCACTTCCTTTTTATTTGTTATAGTAGGTAATCTGCTATAATAAATTTCTTTTAGAATAGATTATGCCTATGGGGTTTTTGTTGGGACTTTCTAGTAGTTTGTTATTGTGAGTGAGTTTGTTATAATGCTGCTTGCTGTAGTGAAAGTCAACTGTATCACACTGGTGGAAGACTAAATTTTTTTGCTTGCACATTGGTGATAAGTGGGAATGAGTTGCTAGAAACACTCATGAGTGTTCTATTGGTTAGTGTGAGCCTCCTGCAGTGAGTCTTTGGACTCATGGATGGACTCTGCGTAATAATCATGCAAATGATTCTTATATTTGCTTCATTGGGTTTGATTTTTTTTTTCTTCCACTACCTATTTAATACTAGCAATTCTTCAGGTTTTTCTCTCTCCTATTGAAAACTATGCATTATTGCTGTCACAAAAAAAAAGAAAAAAAAAAAGGAAAAAAATATATAAAATTTTGCATTTTATGTTCTAGGAATTGTTAAATTTATCTAAAACATGTACCTAATTATGTTAGTTCAATTCTGTGAGAACAGAAAGAAGAGTAGACACATTTAAACAGTTTATGTACAGCATCTTTTGAATAAAAGTCTCCACAGATCCTGATAACATACAAATAACCGATAACAAAACGAAAGTTATATAAATCACAAGTGGTTATCTTTCAGTTTTGCTGAAAGATAACCACTGGAATTATGTAAATGACTTGCACTGTTCCACAGTTTGTAAGAACAGAAAGAAAAGTAGATGCATTTAAGTGTTTATGTACAAGCATCTTCGTATGAAATATTTGAAATCAAGTTAAAAAAATCAGTGTATCATTTTTTGTAATGTAATCATAGTAATGTTGTCTTAGAAGACAGAAATATAAGATCTGATAATGTTGGAGTCTTGACAGGTAACAGATTGATTTGGAGGAAAATTGTAGATAGGAAGTTAGGTATGATGTAAATATTTCATGTAGTACTATCATATCCTGTACACCCCTAGAGGGCACATGTCAGGAATTTGATGATGATGATCATAGTAATGCAATAGAATCTGTGAGGTCAGTTATATTATACAGTATTTTCATTATATATATATATATATATATATATATATATATAATATGATTTACAGACTATTTTAAACACATAATATTTAACTGCAACTTACTCTCAGTTTTTTATGAAAAGGTAAATCTTAAATTAGCTAAATGTTGCAAAATTCAGAATCTCTAGTACTGCATTTAGAAGTTATATTTAATACTGCATTTTAAAATAATATAATTATATAGTATTCAACGTAAATGAATAAATAAAATTAAAATAAAGTTACTTACTTCTTGATTTTCTCAGCAGCTTATTAAAATCTGTTTCATCTGAAAAATGATTTTTGAATGCAACTTTTAAAAATCAAATTAAAAAAATGAGTATATCATTCTTTGTAATGTAATCATAGTAATGCAATAGAATCTGTGAGGTCAGTTATATTATAAAACAGAAAAGCTTTTCCTCTTGTCTTTTTTTTTCAAAAAAATAATTCTCACTTTTGTTAAAAACTATAGAATAATGGTAGGTCCATGCCTTATGCTGAAATAAGTGGTGAGACAATGTTATTCAGATTACTGCACACATTTCAACATAGTGGAGCATTCTTTGACTCTGATCACACTTTCCACCCTTTCAAGGATAATCTGTGATAAGTATTTGGATCATTCTTCCTTCAACATGGCCAAACCATGTACTATTACTGTATATGCTGGTCTGGCCTGTAACTAAACATTCCACATTCATCCCAAAAGATGTTCTATTGGGTTGAAATTAAGATGCAGTCAGGCCAGTCAAGTTTTTCTAGATCATTTGCCTCAAACTCCTTAGTAGCACTTTTGTCAATTTAATTCCAAGTGAACAGTATCTCCATTCTCAAACCAATAAATACCATTATGGTACTAAAACTTATGGAAATCTTTAGATGGTGATAATATTCATTGCCCACTGTGAGACCATCATTCTGCTTACTGAAGGTCGCCTGAAAAACTATCATTTCTCGAGTAAGATTATTCTGAATTATCTAATCGCTGAGTACTAATTTGGTGTAATTTTTTATGTGAAAAATGCATATGGACATAAGTGGGAATTATCAATTTAAAAAAATGTTGAAATATGACATGGAAAGAGAGATGGATCATTTCCACAAACTACCATATTGTTGGAATGCACTGCATTTATTATGAAGTGTTTCATATATCAGTTGCATCCTTCAAACGCTGCAACTTTGGTTGTAGTGAATATACTGAAGGTGAATAAGTTATAGCATTCCTTGTCCATGAAAAGACTGAAGATGACTTCAGTCTTTACATAATTCCATTACACTTCTACCAAACAAACTAGTAAGATGCATGTAGGCATAAGGTATTCTTGTGCCTCCACCAAGTCATTTCCAAGTCACTGTCCATCCAAGCAGAAAAGAATATAGCAATTTATCATTCCATATCACAGACTTCCAATGAGCTATGGACTAGTCACAATGGTTGTGACACTGGTGTAATCTATGCTACTGACTATCATGATTGATGTTTAGCTTATGTGCAGCTGCTTTCCTTAGAAACCAAGACTGCACATTTCTTTATGTAATCTCCTACTCTTTGAACACCTGATTAATTCTTTTGGCATCAAATTGCTGAAATCTCTGTACACAACTGAGCATCCTTTGGTCTCTTGTTGCTTTTTCTGTGCATTTCTTGACTGAGGTGGCACCCTCACATTTCTATTCACCAATAGTGTTGCTTCCATTTGATTTTAGGTGATACAGTTTATTACCAGTGTGTGTGTGTGTGATTGCAGTTTATTACCAGTGTGTGTGTGTGTGTGATTGCACACGTATGTGCATATCACAAATAGGTGATAGGCCACTGATGGCATCATGTAATAACACCTCTTTCAGGGTCCATAAATTTTCCACATGCCACTGACAGTATTCAGATGCACAATCAGCTCTAGGGGTTTATTATTGTTACTCAGGCATCTCCATGGAGTCCAAAACTTATTGTGTATGGTCAACTCTCTTTGAACTTATTCACTGACAAAGCATTCACAATCAATATCACTCATTCACCATACTCCCAGCAAAAAATCTAGTCATCATGCCCTTGCTACTGACCACACTCTTGCACAATTTTGAGAGGTGACTCCTTGGTTCCTCCCTTCTTCTCATGTATTAAAAAATTCTTCTGCATAAATCCTATAAAATTCCTTTATTAACTATTAGTTTCTATCACATCTCTTTTTTTTTCTGCTGTAAATTAAACTTTAACTTATAAACTTTCAGTCTGTCCTCATAAGGAGCATTTCACTTACCATTTTGGTCACTCTCATATAGATCCTCTCCAACACTTCCACATCTCCAGGCAAACAAATCTGTGTACAGTAGTCCAGATATGGTTGTATCAAAGCTTTATAGAGAGGGACAATAACTCTTTATTTCCTTATCTCTACTTATCCCTGCCTGTCCAGCTGGCTGAGTGGTTAGCATGTTGACTCTCCAATCAAGAGGCTGAAGGTTCAAATCCCACCACTGGCATGGATGTTTGTGAATGTCATTAGGTGGGAGATGAAAATTCATTGCCTGGTGTGGGACCACTTTTCCACTTATTGCAGGCTTGAAGTAGCTTGAAAAATTTCCTTGTTTAGTCTTTTAGAGCAGGATTTTCACATTATGTAAAAAATGAATAAAATACAATATATATATATATATATATATATAATCAAATAAAAAAACCTTTTGTAGGTGGGAGTCACATAAAAATAATAAAAACCACTTGTATGTTCTATGCTACTCTCAAGCAAAAAATCTAGTCATCATGCCCTTGCCACTAACTACACTCAAACAGCCAAAATATGGTATTGAAGATCACCATTTTTTAGCTGCTTTGCAATATACCCTCTGAACTTCAACTCCAACATCTTTCAGATCCAGCCTCATCAATTACTTGTCCACTTCCATCAACATGATAAACAGCTTATAATTAAAGCGTATAAGGTAGCATGAGCATTTTAATATTTACAGTGACTTTTTATATTTATAATATGTTAACATTTACAAAGAAAATTTTGATGGTGTTAAGAGCAGTACAAAATATGTGATTGTTCATAGAAAGTTCATTCCTTGTCCTTATATTCTGATTATTATTCAGATTTGCTGCAAAATAAAATCTACATCCATATGTCATGTATCACTGTTAATAAAGTTAATAATGCCATATTATTGTATACTCTCCAAAAAAACCACAAAATAACAGTTAAGTTCTGTACAAGTCAGCATGATAATCGAGAAGTTTGTAAAGAAAAAGGTCACATAGAAATAGTAATAATAAACTATATCAAAGCATTTTTGTTTTAATAAGATTTTTTGCAGATTTAAAAGACTTCTGTGGCAAAAAGAGACTGGAATATTCAATGTGAAAGCAGTTAATCACATAATGGTCATATGGATGAAATATATCAATTCACTGTACTGTTTCAATAGTATCCAAATGTTATTTCAATTTCAATAGCACACTTTGCATCCATGTAATCATTGACATGTAAAGCACATCAAGGCTGGTAATGGAGTTAATCTGAGAAATTTGTGAGGACTTCTTAGTTTACCTAGAATTGTGATAGCAAATTCCAGCTGCAAAATTTTTGTTTTTACATTTGTGAAACATTTGGCATTTCAATAAATAACGTTCAGTGATTTAAGAGCCATACCACACACATATATACATACCATGTCAATATTATTATTATTTTATTGCATCTTGATGGAGTCCAGGGACTCATCATGGTAGACCCAAATTAAACATTATACACACAAATCATATCATACCTCTAATTGAATCCATTTGCCATCATGGAACTCACAACCAATTCTGGCAATCCACTCACTCACCACTCTCCATGCAAAAAATCAGGTCTGCACACATCCCTAATAACCACACTGTTACACAACTTCCATGGATGGCCCCTAGTTCTCTATTTGTCATATATTGAAAAATTTCACACAACTCGTTTAATATCTTAAAAAGTTTCTATCATATGGAATACATAAATAGAAAAAGCCATCAAAAGCCTGAAATGTGAAAGACAGCTGGAGTAGATGATATTCAACCAGAAATGCTCAAGTATGGAGGTATAAAAGTCTTACAGTGGCTGCACTGCATAGTTCAGAAGGCCAGGACAGAGGAATGAATTTCAGATGATTAGAGTAGAGCTCTCATAGTACCGATATATAAAAAGAAAATAAAACTGAATGTGAGAATTACAGATGTATTTTCCTACTGAGTGTTCCTAGTAAGATTTATGCAAGTATACTTGAAACGAGAAGGATTGTGGAAGGGAAGCTTGGTGATGAACAAGCTGGATTCAGGCCAAATATAGGTCAGGATCAAATTTTTATGTTACGACAAATAGTTGAGAAATTGTGGGAATATAACAAAGATCTGTATTTAAGTTTTGTAGATCTGGTAAGAGGTACACCCTGTTAGGAATCTACTTGGATACTGAACGAACGAGGATGGGCTGGCAATTTGGGATTTAGCCGACCAAATTGTATTCTTATTAGTTTAAACCAATATACAAAATGATGGTCAACATGACAAAATTTCATGCCAGCTGGGGCATCGCCCGGTTAAACAAGGCCCCCGTTATTTTCGCCAGGGAACCAGGGCAAACAGTGAAAAGTCAGCTACTGGAACAAATCTGAAATCACACCCCAACTCAATATAACCAGAGTTAAAGATTGGTACTATCAACATAAGAAGCCTGAATGGCAAAGAAATGGAGCTAGCTGAGGAATTAGATAAGTACCAGATCGACATAATAGGGGTGACTGAAACAAAAAAGACAAAAACTGGTGAGATCTTTCTGAGCAATAAATACAAAATGTTATATTCAGGCAATGACAATCAAGGAAAAGAAGGAGTAGCCATAGTATTCAACACAAAATACGAGGCTAATCTTCTTGAATGGCAGTCAGTCTCAAGTAGAGTAATGTGGGCAAATATGAGAATGGGGAAATGGACAATGAGACTTATTTGTGCCTATGGTCCCACAGAAGGTTCTACTAAGTTGGTCCTTGTTGGGGATCTAAATAGCAGAGTAGGAAACGATTGTGAGACATACAAAAATATTTTGGGAAAATTTGGAGAAAAGAGCAAAGCTAATAATAATGGCAAATATTTGTTGGATTTCTGCTCAGGACATGGACTGGTTATTACTAACACCATGTTCCAACATAAAATGTGCACAAATTCACATGGAGAGAAGAGGCAAGGAATAAGAAAAGTCTCATTGACTATGTTGTTGTTGATAGTGCCCCTGGTGCAGGACACCAGAGTGTACAAAGGATTTGAATTTCATATTGAAAAGAATAACACGTAAGAAAGTTTTAAAGCGAATAAAAGTTGAGCAGCTCTCAGATGTGAACTGTAGACTAAAATACACAAAGATTATTGAAGAAAAAAATGAAAGAGTTTGAGAACAGGAGTCAAACCTTGGAGATTCAGTGGCAAGCCTTGAAGAAAGCCCTGATTGATTCATCTAGAGAGGTATGTGGTGAAGTTGTCTGCAAGGATAGAAAAATTTAGAACTTCATGGTGGACACAGGAAGTTAAAGAGGCAGTGAAGGAAAAGAAGAAAGCCTAAAGTTCCTGGCAAATAAGTCAGCTTGTGCTCTTAGAGAATACAGAGACAAATGCAAGAATGCTAAACACTGTGTAAAACTAGCTAAACAAAAGTCATGGGAGGACTTTGGCAAGAATATAGAAAATAAATATCAAGAAGGTGGCAAAATATTCTGGAGGGTGTTGAAGAAGCTTAGGAATGGAGGAAAGAGTGCTGTAAAATGAGTTAGAGATGATAAAGGTGACATGAAAATGGGAGAAAAAGATATTCTTGAAGTATGGAGTAATTACTTTGAAAAACTGCTAAATGAAACAAGCAGTGATGACAGCACAGTGGTAAAAAACACTGACCAGGCATGCAGTCAGGAATGCATATCCATACTTGAAGTAGAAAAAGCCATCAGAGGCTTGAAATGTGGAAAGGCAGCAGGAGTAGATGAATATTCGACCTGAAATGCTGAAGTATGGTGGTATAAAAGTCTTACAGTGGCTGCACTGCATAGTTCAGAAAGCCTGGACAGAGGGACGAATTCATGATGATGATTGGAGTAGAGCTCTCATAGTACCCATATATAAAAAGGGAAATAAAACTGAATGTGAGAATTACAGAGGTATTTCCCTATTGAGTGTTCCTGGCAAGATCTATGCAAGTATACTTGAGAAACGGTTGAGAAGAATTGTGGAAGAAAAGCTGGGTGAAGAACAAGCTGGATTCAGGCCAAATAGAGGCTGACAGGATCAGATCTTCATTTTACAACAAATAGTTGAGAAAGCATGGGAATATAACAAAGATCTGTATTTAAGTTTTGTCGATCTGGAAAAGGCATATGACAAGGTGCCAAGAGAGAAGCTATTCAATACGCTACAGTTATATGCTATCAGTGGGGCATTATATCAAGCAATACTTAGTCTTTATTTGAGTTGTAAGTCAGCAGTTAGAATTGAAGGAAGTACAGGAAGATGGTTTATTGTTAAATCTGGTGTGAGACAAGGATGTACATTATACCCTCTGTTATTCATTATCTATATGGATCACATGATGAAGGAAAGTGGTATTAAACATGATATCAAAATTGGAGATGTTAATGTCAGCGCTTTGCTTTATGCTGACGATGTTATACTTCTAAATAAATCCACTACAAGCCTGCAAGATTCCCTGACTAAATTGAATAACTGTTGTAGTAGATATGGTATGAAGGTCAGCAATAAAAAGACAAAGACAATGACAATAGGCAGAATCGTTGAAAATGTTACTTAAGTATAAAGAGCTAATAAGCTTCATTTCGGCAATGAAAACATTACTTAAATTATGGGGATATTAAATCCCACATAGTTTTAAAACTGAATAAGAAACTCAGAGATTGGAATCAGAGAGTTTCTTGCCGAATATAGTAAACTATAAAGTATCGGCGACACTAGCGTTAGCCAATGCAAGTGATCCTAGTACGTAGTACAATACCTGGGCAACTCGTTGCAAAGGTAGGGGAAGTTCAGATCGCTATTCTTAGGTATTTTCCCATAATGTAAAAACACATTTCCTAGGAAATGTATGCTGTTATTACATTATGGAGGGAGGTCACTACCCAGACCGGTTTCAGCCTTTTTTGAGGCTTCATCAGTGAGTAGCTAGACCTAATACTAAAGTGTATAGTGAAAAGAACTTATGTACTCTGCGAACGAGTTTTCCAAACGGGTGCAACCATTAAGTTACTTAAGTATAAAGAGCTAATAAGCTTCATTTCGGCAATGAAAACATTACTTAAATTAAGCTATGTGGGATTTAATATCCCCTTAATCCTCTGAATCCTCTCTACCACCTCCTGGTCCCTAAGAAACCCAGGTGACAAATCTGTGTGCAGTAGTCAAAATGTGGCCAAATCATAGTCTTATAAAGAGGGGTTTTATTAGCATGTTTTTCAGCATCCCAGTAATCTCTGAGCTATTTTACCTCTTCTTCTTCTTCTTCTTCCTATCATGGAATATAGGCCATGTGGCCTGTTCCGGTCTCATGCCATCTCTTTCTTGGTCTTCTATTTTACCAACTTTTGCAATATGTCCTCTTAACTTCAACTCTTTGTCCACCATTATCCCTTAGTCCCTAGCCTCATCAATTTCCTGCAATCCAATACAATCCATAAGATACGCTTATGCAACCTTTTAAACCTGAAGTGCATAACTTTACATTTTGCAATATTAAATTGACAATCATTATCCTTTGCCCACAATGCGAATTTATTTAAATCATCCTGCAGGATATCTATATTATGTTTATCAACCCAGCTGACCAGATCTGCACACAGTAGTCAAGATGGAATCTTATCAAGGCTTGATAAAGAGGAATAATAGCCCACTTGTCTCTGCTCATCAAAGTATTCTTCAGTAACCAAGTAATTGTATGAGCAGCTCAGCCACTTTTGCTATGTGCCCTCTAAACTTTAACTCTCTCCACTAACATTCCCAATCTCTTGCTTCATCAATTTCCTGGAGTACAGTTCCATCAATGTGCTATACAGCTTGTAATCTTTTCACCTCAAAATACATAACCTTACACTTTGCACTACTAACGTCTATTCTCCTCTGTCCAGACTGCAAGTCTATTGAAATCATCCTGAAAATTTTTAACATCATTATTGCTCTACCCAATTTTCTATTATCATCAAACAACTAAATAGTTCTTCTCAGATCCTTTCCTATATTGTTAATCTACAAATTAATTATATAGATATTTCTGTGGTTGCTCTTTAATATAACTAACATCCATCAGGAAATATGATGATGACTACCACAGTCATTATAAACATCATCATTTCCTGATATGCACCCTCAGTAGGCATATTATTATTATTCAGGCCTCCATGGAGTCAAAAGACTCATCAAGGGGAGGTCCCCCTCCCCCCAAGAAACACAAAATCTATCATACCACTCCTTAAACTCGTTGACCGTTCTCACTCTCACCACTCCATCAGGCAATGCATTCCATGGTTCAACCACCCTCCATGCAAAGAAACCACTCCTCACCCCTTGCTCACAGTTTCCTTTTGTAACTTCCAGGGATTCAACCACCCTCCATGCAAAGAAACCACTCCTCACCCCTTGCTCACAGTTTCCTTTTGTAACTTCCAGGGATGGCCTCTTGTCATCACTCCTTCCTGCTGTTCAACCAAGTGAAAGAACTCCCCAGTGTCAACCCTGTAACCACCTCTCAATAGTTTAAAAGTCTCAATCACATCACCTTCTTCTATCCACCAAACTCTACAGTCCACATTCCCTCAGCTGATCCTCATAATTATCATCGTACAGTCCTGAAACCATCTTTGTTATCTGCCTTTGTACCCTTTCCATAGTTAATTTATCCCCTTCAAATACTGGGGACCAAATCTGAGAACAATAGTCCAAGTGTGGTCTGATCAGAGTCTGATACAATGGAATGATAACTGTTTTATCTCTGCAGGTCAGCATCCTTCTCATTATTGCAGCAATCATCTGTGTTACCTTCACCACCTTTGCAATATGTCCCCTAAATTTCAGGTTTATCAATCATCAACCCCAGATCTCTTGTCTCCCCTACTTCCTCCAGTATAACTCCTCCCATAGAGTATGCAGTGTCCCATCAATGTTTCCCAAACCTCAAGACCTTACATTTTGCTGCATTAAACCGACACCTCATTCATTTGCCCATCTATCTAGCTTATTCAAATCCTCGAGCAGGACTGCCACATCTGCACTATTACTAATAATCCTTCCCAGCTTCGCATCATCCACAAACAACTGAATATCCCCTTGTAATCCACTGACAATGTCATTGATATAAAGGTTAAGCAATATAGATCCTAGTACTGAGCCCTGTGAGATCCCACTTGTAACCCTCTGCCTCCTTGAAACTGCTCCACCATACACAACTCTCTGATACCTATCAGACAGCCCATCCTGAATCCAGTTGACCAATGTGACATCCAGACCCATGTGCTGCAACTTACATATCAGCTTATCATGTGGCACCCTTCGCTAAGTCTAAGAAAACAGTATATGCCTTCCCCTCATCTAATGCTCTGGTTACTTTATCATAAAAGGCTAGCATATTGCTAAAACAAGAGCGCCCCTTCACAAATCCATGTTGACTCTCATAGATAACATTACCCACATCTGCCCAATGCTGTATACGGTCCTTCACTACTTTCTCCAAGATCTTACTAACTACTGATGACACATAAACTGGCCTATAATTACACACTTCCAGTCTTCTACCTATGCAATGGCACTATCTTACCTTCCTTCCATTCCATGGGCACCTTTCCCGCAGCCAGACTTTTGTTGAAAAGCCAGGTCAAAGGCACTGTTAATTTTTAGCGTGTTGATGACACCTAGTTTTTGTGTTGGGTGGTGGTAGGAGTTTATGCGTATATATTGTCCTGTATGTGTGGGTTTTCGGTAAACAGAGAAAGAAAGATTTTAGGTTTTTGATAGTTATTCTTGGTGATCAAGACATCACACTAGAAGATATTTGAAGGTTTTAGAGGGGAGGAATCTAGGGCAAGTTGCTCAAAATTGCCCTAGATTCCTCCCCTCTAAAACCCAAAGTCTGGCTTAGATACGTTGATGATGTTTTCACGATCTGGTCCCATGGCCGCCAGACATTAGATACATTCCTTAGCCACCTAAACAAACAACACAAATGCATACAGTTCACAATTGAAATTGAAAAACACAACACACTTTCTAGATACACTTGTCACACGTCTTCCCTCGGGCAATCTTTCCTTCACTGTTTACCAAAAACCGACACATACGGGACAATATATACACATAAACTCCTACCACTATCAAGATCGAAACGTCAGGATAATAAAAAAAGTTTTTAACATGGTTGTAAATTCCATAAAATTTGTAAAACAAATCTGGTCTTGACTTTATCGAAGATAAGGGGAGAAGAATTAAGATTTTTTTTTTATGATCATGTGGAAAAAAAAAAAAAGAAAGACAAAATTGTATTTTGGAATTTTTAAATGATGATGTTGAAAAAAAAAAAAAAAAAAAAAAAAAATTGTGTTTTGGAAGCATTGAAGGTGACGAGGTTGTTATCATTCCACTGAAGGGGTTGTATGAAGATCAGAGTTTAAGGCACTGATTGTAGATGATTTTGAAGCTTGAGGTGTCTGAATGGCAAAATTTTTCATATGAAGAGCACTATCATTTTTAGCAAACTGTGAATAGTTTTTGATCCCAATGAGAGAACATTTATGCATATGAAGAAGAGTGTGCAGAGTAACAGAGCCCTGAGAAACACCTGCATTAATGGGAAAATTTGAAAAGAGAGAGAGAGAATACCCTCCATTATTATAAGTGGTGACCTCACTGCAGGAGGCCCATACCAACCATTATTCATACTTCTCCTTGAACTTGATTCTAGGACTCATTCCACAACTCTAAAACTCATTTCACCACTCACTAAGCAAAATATCTATCCCTCATGCCTTTACTAACCACATACTTAAACAATGCTAGGGTGACTCTTTGTTCTCTCCTTTCTTATCATTAAACCATTTCTTTGTATCAATTTGATAACACTCCATTAGTAACTTATATGTTTATATCATGTCTCCTCTTTTCCATATATATTAACTAAACTATGCAGCATACACACCCACAAACCTTCAATCTATCCTACAAGGAGCATTCTACACATCTGCTGCGATCTTGATCTCTTACCTCTGGATCTTTTCCACTTCCTCATCCCCCCTCCCATAGAACCTAGGCTACCAGATCTATACACACTAGTCCAGATGTGGCTGCATCAAAGTCTTATAAAGAGAGATAATAACTTTCTTATCTCTGCTTGTCAGTATAATCTTCGACATTCAAGTTATTATTACTATCATCAGACTACCATGGAGTCAAGAGACTCATTTCAGGAGGTCCCACTCACACACGCAGCTCATCATATAATGACTTAAATGCACTCACCACACTTTCAGCCAATGCATTCCAATCACCCACTACTCTCCACACAAAAAGCCTACTCATCATGATTGCTTACATCTTTATACAGCTTCAAGGAATGGCATCTTGTTCTCCCCCATCTCTGGCCATTCTATTAAAAATTTCATGCACATTAATATGGTAATTACCCCTTACCTAACTTCCATAACTTGATCATATCTCCCTCCTTCTTCTATCCACTAGACTCTGTAATTTGCATTCTCTCAATCTGTTCTCATACTCAATATTCCAAAGACCCAAAACTAATTTAGCCAGTCATCTCTGAATCCTCTCCAACTCTTCATCCTTTTGAAAACCGACTAAATCTATGCATAGTAATCCATATAGTCCAATCAAAATGTCATAGCATAACCTTATGCTATGACATTAAACTGGCAACCATTATCCTGTCCCATAATTCCGTCTACTTTAATCACCCTATAGATCTAGACATCACCTTTATTAACCACTGCTCCCAGTTTTGCATTATCAGCAAACAACTAATTTCATCTATGATCCTCAAATCATTTCCTGTATAATTGATATACATATTAAATAGCAGCAGTCCAAGTACAAAGCCCTGTGGCACATCTCTAGTCACCTACCTCCATATACTACTCTTGAAATGTATCCATCAACAACCCTCTTATCCACATCACAAGCTTCATATTTGTTCCAGTTCATGTAACACATTACCATGTGGTATCCTGCCAAATAACTTTGCAAAATTGCAGATTCACCAGATAGCCAGTTTCTTTTATCCAACACAATTGTCACTTTATTATCAAAGTGAGTGAATATACCAAGGCAAGAACCTTTAACAAAACTGTTCTGTCCTCCATTCCCACCAACCATTCTACATCACCAGCTTCCTATTTGTTCTAGTTCATGTAACACATTGCCAAGTGGTATCCCGCCAAATAACTTTGCAAAATCGCAGACTCACCAGGTAGACAGCTTCTTTTATTATTATTATTATTATTTTGGGCAACTCCAAGGAGTCCTTAGACTCATCTAAGGAGGCCCTAAACATCATGTCAAGAACTATTCAGCATTCACATAGCATCTATCATACTTTTCTTTGAACTCATTCACAGTCATGGCACCCACAACAACAGATTCCGGCAGCTTATTCCACTCATTCACCACTTTCCAAGTAAAAAACCTAGTTCTGACACCCTTGCTAACTACACTCTTGCTCAGTTTCCATGGATGGCCCCTAGTTCTCCCACCACCAGACCTGTTCTGAAAAATTTCCTCTAAATTAATCTTGTAAAAACTCTTCAGTAATTTGAATGTTTCAATCTAATCACTCCCTCTTCTGCCTATCAACCAATTTCTGTTACCCACAAATCTTCAACCTGTTCTTGTAAGGTTCATTTCACAGACCAGCTACCATCTTGGTCACTCACCTCTGGATCCTCTGTACCTCCTCCCCATCACCAAGAAACCCTAGCACCAGATCTGTGCACAGTAGTCAAGACAGGGTCTTACGAAGGCTCAATAAAGAGGAACAATAAGCTGCTTGTCTCTGCTCGTCAAAATATTCTTCAGTAACCAAGTGATCTGATGAGCTGATTTAGCCACTTTTGCTATGTGCCCCCTAAACTTCAATTCCCTATCCCCCAACACTCCCAAGTCTCTGGCTTTGTCAATTTCCTGGAGAACGGTTCCACCAATGTGATATACTGCTGATAATCTTTTCACCCCAAAATGCATAACCTTACACTTTGTCACATTAAACTAACATCCATTCTTCTTAGCCCAGTCTGCGAATCTATCCAAATCATCCTCATTGGCAAATAACTGAACAGTTCCTCTCAGATCCTTTCCTATATCATTAATAAACAAATTAAATAGCAGTGGTAAAAGAACAGAACCTTGCAGTGCACCACTAGTCACAGGCCTTCTTTTGGACTCTGATATCTCTCCATCAACCACTCTCCTATCCATCTCACCAACCCTATATCCATCCCCATGTGCTGCAGTTTACAACTGTCACTTTATTATCAATGTGAGTGAATTTACTAAGGCAAAAACCTTTTACAAAACTGTTCTGTCCTCTATTCCCACCAACCATTCCTGAATTCTGCCTTTGACTAACATCTCCAGTACCTAAATTACCACTCCTGAGATACTGCTCAGTCTGTAATTTTGACTTCTGTCTTGTATCCTCCTTTATACAACAGAACTATTTTTTCCCCTTTCCACTTGTTTGGGATCCTACCTTAGATTCAATTTAAACAGTTGGGCTGAGGATTGCCAAATTACCTTGCACATTTTTTGTACAATGGGCTGATATTCCATTTAATCCCATGGTTCTATTTGAATTAATTTTATGCAGTATCCTAAGCACCTCCAATTCATCTATCTGTATTTTCACATCGGTCCCTCTCACATCTGGCACTGCAATATCACCTCTTGGATAAATATACCCTCGATCACTCAACTTAACTATCATCACCCTACAATCAGCATTCATATAAGTTATTCTTCCACGGTCATTCTTCTTTTTACTTGCCACATAGCAAAAGAACTCTTTGGGATTTCCTTTGGTTTATAAGCCTAATTTTCTCTCATAATCTGATTTTGCATTTCTTACCATGCTGGTCACCTTCTTTCCTGCAATATGTACCATTCATGACTTTGATAATAGCATTTCTCCATATATGTCCTCCACAACATTTTCTTTTTTTGCAGTTCCTGATTAATGAATGATACCACTAATCTTGCTAACTCCTGCTTGATTTATCCTCCTAACTATGGGTACAATTTGATATTGCCTTCTTCATGCATCCCTGACCATCCTTCATGGCACTACTTCAAGCTGCCTTTGAAGCTTATCATAATCACTTACCCTATGGTTCCATATACACCTTTTCTTTAATGAAGATTTTCATGTTTGGCAACATCCCTAGTCAAGATAGCATGGTTACTCTCTCTCCAGTCAGAGGCAATGTGGCTGCTATCTTAAATATGGAAAGATTTTTTGATCCTATGATCAGATACAGTACTCTCTCAAACTCCAAGTCCCCTTCATCACATGCTATTTAATGTAATTATCTCTTAGTAGGAGGATAAATTCCATTTCCTTCTTGCCATGTGATCTTTCCAATCTTTGTCCCTGTAGTTGAAGTCCCCCCAATAGTGATTACTTAACCTGCATTAATTGTGCTAATTTACTGATGCACATCTTCCCTTGCACCCCCTACAGCAACAACCAACTGTATATTTTGTCCTGTTGGTCTCTATCTCACACCAGATTTCCTCAAATAAACTGCCTTCTACATCTCTGCCTTCTTGATGATCCACCCATTTTGGTTACAATTCATATGATATTCATCAGCAGTACCTCTCCCTGTGTCCTTTTCTCTCTGTTGCTCTTTCTTTTTTTCCATTCCCCCTGAAATACTGTACCTCTCACAAGAATCCCTGTAACTATATCACTTACTGTCCACCAAGTCCCACAGTGGCTATAACTTTTGGCAGGATTGCATCAGCCATCGCCTAAATCGCCTCCTTATTTCTTATTCTTATGACATTAGAAATAAGTTGTGGGATACTGCAGTTTATGTTAAATACATGAACTGCAGTGTCCCACAACTAATTTTACACCTCGTATTGACTTCTTCTTCTTCTCTCCCATAGTCCTAAATGGACCGTTGGGTCACTCAGCTGGTAGGTGATATTCTTTGTTAGCCTCCTCCAATCATCTCGGTCTCTTGTTCTTGATGTCAGTTGAGAAAGGGAGGAATTTGTCCATTTGTTGATGTTATCAGTCCATTTTAATCGAGGTCGGCCCCTAACCCTTGATCCCGGAATGATTCCTTCTAGTGCTTGCTTTGGAATGCCATTAGCCCTCTCCACATGTCCAAACCATTTCATCTTTCTGACAGATGAATATTTTCCGAATAGAGTGAGAATATTTTCCCTTTTTATCCCCGTCTATTGAATCAATCAGTTTTCAGACATTTTCATTGGTTTCATGAGTGGTATAGGGAATTCTCAAAAGTATTCTGTAAGTTTTCATTTCAAAAGACAGGAGTCTCCTCTCATCTTCCCTCAATAACGTCCAGGCCTCCCTCACAACCATACAAGAGGATAGAATTCACCAAAGTGTCAATTAGTTTTAGTCTGGTTGTGATTGCTATTCTGTTATCTCTCCACAATGGTTTTAACTTCTGTAGAGACATGGTTGCCTTAGCAATTCGGTATTTAATGTCGGTTTTTGAGCAACCATCTTGACTCAACGTGCTTCCTAGATAAGTGAACTTGTTTACATTCTCAATTTGTTTATTGTCAGTTTGTATCTTTAATTCAAATTTTGAATTAAAGTATCAGTTTGTATCAAATTTTGAGGTTATCATTGTTTTTGTTTTTTGCAGGTTTATGTATAATCCATATTTTTTTAATGTTCTAAAAATGTGGATGGCTATCTCTTGTAATTCTTCACTTTCTGCCAGAAGATCAATATCGTCTGCAAAACGTAAGTTGTTTATTCTTAGTCTGCCAACTACTATTCCAGTGTCATATTCATGAAGAGCTTCATCTATGACATATTCCAGAAAACAATTAAAAAGAAGAAGGGACAAGATGCATCCCTGTCTTACCCCCGTTCTGCCTGGAATGGTTCACTAGATTCCATATTTTTTGGCCATTCTTGCACTCACTTGCCCTCAGGTGCCTGCTAGTTCCCCTGACTTTGCACTTCCACTCAGTGAATAACACTTTTCTGGGGCACTTAACTCCAAATTCATCAGTATTATCTAAATCCTGTCTGTCAAATTCAGTCAACAGGTCTACAAACTGTACATACACCAGAGAAAAAGCATATGATAAGATGCTAAAAGAACAGTTGCTCAAGATGTTACAATTACGTGTTGGAAATGGAACATTGTACAGAGCAATATACAATTTATTTATAAGTTGTAGGTTGGCAGTTGGAATTGAAGGATATAGAGGAAGATGATTGATTGTAAAATCAGATTAAGACAAGACATTATGAAGGAAAGTGGCATTAAAGCTGATATAAAAATTGGAAATATTCAACTCGGTTATTTACTTCATGTAGATGAAGTTCTCTTCTTCTTCTTCCTCCTTTCACGAATTTAGGCTGGGTGGCCTGTTTCAGTCTCAGCCCAGTGTTTCATCAGCCTGCCTCTGTCTCTTTGACCTTTTGATTTGTAGTTCATCATCTTCAAATGAAGTTATATGCCTAAATAAATCCACTACAACTCTTCAGAACTGTAAATTGAATAACTGCTGCATCAAATTTGTCATGAAAATTAGTTTAAAAAAAGTTTAAAAGTAGGCAGTAATAGAGCAAACATCAACCACAAACCACATTAAATATTACAGCTTGTTCACATAGTTTTTAGTGAAGATGACAAGTTAAATTTGGAAATATATAACAGAATAAGGAAAGATGGTATGATGCAGAGCCAGATGAATAAATCTGTGGAGTAAAAGAGAAAATTGCCAAAATACTAAACTAGTAATATATAAGACAGTGTTAAAACTAATTTTACCTTGGTTCTGAGAATTGGTTAGAAATAAAACAGTCATTTAAAGACTAGAGACCACAGATATGAGAGAAGTTCTGAGAAAAATTTGGAGAATGAACAGATGACATTAATGGCAAAAATCATATTAAAACTGAAGATACTAGAAAGAAACTTGAGATTGTTGGCATTCAAGAATAGGTAAGCAGAGTAAATCTAAGGTGGTACAGTTAAATATAACAGAATGGGAAAGGTTAGCAAAATAGGTTTGACTCCAAGACAGTAGGAAAAAGACCCAGAGGTAGATAAAGATTAGCTGAATTGATGGGTTAGTAATGCTTTAGTAGACTGAATGTAAGGTGCGACATATTTGACTTCCTGAGAAATAACACTATTTTGGAAGAAATTGTTGATAGGAAACTAATAATGTAAACTTAATCAGTACTATCATAGTATCCTGTACATCCCTTGAGAATGTATATCATAATGATAAAGTGTTTATGAACACAATGATTCACTATAAAGCAATCCTTTCTATTTTCCCTTTTGTGTTAGGCACACACAATGGCCTGTCATGGCTAAGTAACTCTATCTTCATGGAAACCTAATTTTTAATGCACTCTCAGGTCAGTTAATCTCCTATCTGAATAGCATTATAATGGTTATCAGTTCATGTGTTCTGGTTGGTTTGCGTATTTTGTGGAATGAAAAACCTGAGCTTCCAGAAGGGAAAAATATTTTTCTACATCCGTATGAAACCAATTAACTCATCTTCAATTAAAAAAAAAAAATGATAAAAGGTTCTTATTGTCCTAGATGGGATTTGAACCTGCCTCTCTCTCTCTCTCTGGCCAAATGGCATTGTTGAAACCAACTGAGCTACAGAAGCTCTATAAAAGAATCTAGCACAAAATAAAAATTGTATTTATAAATTTTACAGCTGCATGACTTTTCTATGTTCACTAAATAAATAATAATTATTATTAAGAGACCACCAGGGAATCAGAGACACATCAAGGAAAGCCACATTGTAACTGCACCAGCTGTCATACTTGTTCTTGAATTCATTCACACTATCTACACACACACAACATCCAATGACAATCCATTCGAATCACACATCACTCTATGAGAGAAAAATCTAGTTCTCACCCCCTGCTTGATGACATTCATTCTCAACTTCCAAGGATGCCCTCTCATCATTACCCTCCATAAAATGAAAAATTTTATCTACTGAAATCTTGTATGACCCTTTCAGAAGTTTGTAAGTCTCAATCATATCACATGCCCCCTCCTTCCTCTTTCTCATGTTTGCTAGTGTCTGCAGTCTCCAAATTCTCAATCTTTCTTCATAATCAGTGTTCCACAATCCTGATATCATTTTTAACAGTGCAAGGAAAGTGCACTCTTTCCACTGTATCAGAATTACTGTGGAAACCAGGAGACCAGACTCATGCATAATATTCTAAGTGAGGTCTTATCAAGTAAAGAGGCAAAATTATCCTCTAAGCTGTCTTTTTAATCTTTGCTGTATGGCTTTTGAACTTCAACTTCCCATCTATTAAAACTCCAGGATCCCTTACCTTATCAGTTTCTTCTAACATAATCCCTCCAATATAATATGACACTGGATATCTAATCAAACCAAAGTGCATTACTTTACATTTGCTAACATTGAACTGATAACCATTTTTGCATGGCCACAATTCCAGCATATTTAAATCACTCTGCAAGTATACTGCATAACAGCTGCATTCCTGATTACCATGCCTATTTTTGCATCATTAGCAAATAGCTGTATACTCCCTGTCAAATCCTTCCCAATGTTGTTAATATACAGATTGAGTAACAGATTTAATAAATTATATATCATTGGATGATAATACAATTTCATCATCTAAGCAGATTCAAACAGGTTCTGAATTTCATGAATACTAATGCACTGGCACTGTTGATTCATGGATTTTGTCTGAAAACAATGTAATACACTTAAAAGTGAAAATGGAATATAAATCTAATATTCCTTGATGCTGAAAGCCAAATTTACAGTAGAGTAATGTTATGAAACATTTAAGTATAGCTCTTGAATATATGCAGAGAATGATATATGACTCACTGAATAATTTTGGAAGTTCTATTTTTCAATTTATTAACATTGCAATTAAAAAACAATCATGAGGGACATTACTATCTTAATGATACTAGTCTTGCAAAAACACTAAAATGTTTTGATTTTCATTAAAAAAAATGGAAAATGTCGTTGAATAATTCGTTTAACTACCATGCTAACAATTTAAAAAACAACTTGCTCCTGCAAATCACTTTTATCATTATGCACCTAGTCCTGCAAATTCTTAATTCTCCGATATTTCTTTCAAAGCAACTGTTCCAGATATGCTTTAAACATATCCTTTTTTTAATCAGTTATTTAACCACATAGTCTATTAGGTTTTAATTTTTTAGTTAAACATCAGCATGAAACTTTAAAATGGCTACTTCCAATTTTTTCTAAAACAATTTTCTGATTCAGAATGTTTGTCTATAAGAGTACATAAAAGAAAATACCTTTCATCAAAGTTTTTTTTCCTTCTTTTTGAATCTAATAACCTATATGATGAGCTAATGTTATTAGTTCATGGAAAAAGGTCAGATGCTTGTTAATCCAAGTTGACAAGACTTGAAATAGAGTATATCAAAGTTGTGTGGTGTTTGGCAAATATTACTCATTGGGAAAAAAGCAAAGGCCAGGTTAATCTAGTATCTAAAACCTGATACCAGTTAACTGACAGGTAATTTGCTATTTCAGACAATTTGCATACTTTATGCAACTTCCATTGCCTTTTACACACATTTGTAGGCGACAGTGCTAGAAGATGCTGATGTTTCTTGATATAAAAATGTTATTTAATCTTCTGTGGTCTCTGATTTTAAAAAATACAATTCTTGAACTTTATTTTTTGTAGTCAACAAATGGAATGGAATAGAACAAAATACTGACAGTCAAAGCAATCATTAGTTAACATGCATTTAGTTTGTTATTTGTTCTAGTGTATACTTACCATGGTACTTTAATAGAGTAATGTGAAACTTACCTACCCTATCATAGGAGATGTGCTAGCGTCGTATTTTGGTAGCTGCTTTTATCACAGATTTTGTCTGGTTGTTTGTTTCTGGACTAAGTTTGCAGCCAGGAACAGTAAAGATAGAGACCTCTGGTGTCAAAATAGAAATGCAATAATTTAAAATTTTGTAAAAATTCCAATATTTAGTTATAAATTTAAGCAATGATAATGATACTTAAGAAAGTATCTACCAATTTTGTATTTCTCAATAGTCCAAAGTCACTAATGAGAAATTTTAAAGTTCTTACATATATATATATATCAAAGAAAAACAAGAAATAAGTGCAGAAAGCTGTTAGTACTCTACTAAGATTTAATAGTGGAGAGCCAGGGGAAAAAGAGTTTTATGTGAATCCCATCCACAAAAGATTGGAAATTTGTAATATTTAGTACCATGGTTGGGATAAGGGTGAAATAAATTTCTAGAGACTACACATGGAACTGTTCCAAGTCATTTCAGACCTCCAGTAAGCAGGTGGTGGTGGTTATGCACTGATTGATGCTATTCAATTGGTCAACATTGTCGGAATTAGACTAGTAAGCATTATACTAACAAATGAATGTGACAAACATGAGTCACATATGGCAAGAAGCTATTAAAAAGATGTTTCATATAAATAAGCCAGAAAATGAGGGGAAGGTAAAATGACATTGGAAGAAAATACTAGGATATCAGTATACAGCGCTCACAGAAGTGAAACTACAATGAAGTTAAAATTATTAATATAGTGAATCATCAGAAGATACAGAAAGACATTGTGCAGTAAGGGATTATTATTACTATTATTAGTTTCAGCCTTTTACAGCCTTCTTCAGGTATCCACTAAAGGTAGAACACAGTAATAAAAATTGAAGTTACAAAAAACTGAGAATTACAGGCAAAAAATGCAATACATAATTGACACACAAACGTTGTATTTTTCAAGTTGTTCTATCTAACGTGCTATTGCTTGTTGCATGCGAGCTTGCAAGTTCTCATGAACGCCAGTATTGAACAACTGCAGCATGGCTATCAGGGATGTTGTAACTCAAATTGCTGTTCAAATGTTCAGGATTTAGGAGAATTTCCCTGGACTCCATGATTTTCCTTTCAAACTTATTACTGCAATGGAAAATGTTTACAGATTTATCCCAGCAAACTGAGTGACTCTGTAGATCATCATGAGGATTGTTTGAGAAAAGAACATTGCATCTGCCCGATCACATGGATAGGGCAGATGCATGTGATCTTTTATAGGAGATGTCTCTCTTATGCTCCTCAATACGAAGTTCAACAGTCCAAAATAAGGAATATGACAATCGCATCTGAAATATCCAGGTGTTTACAAGCATAAAAGATCACATGCATCTGCCCTATCCAGTCATGTTCTTTTCTCAAACAATCCTCATGATGATCTACAGAGTCACTCAGTTTGCTGGGATAAATCCGAAAACATTTTCTGTTGCAGTGATGAGTTTGAAAGGAAAATCATGGAGTTCAGGGAAATCCTCCAAAATCCTGAACATTTGAAAAGCAATTTGAGTTACAATAGCCATGCTGCAGTTGTTTGATACTGGCATTCAAGAGAACTTGCAAGCTCGCATGCAACAAACAATAGTGCATTAGATAGAACAACTTGAAAAATACAATGTTTTGTGTCAATTATGTATTGCATTTTTTGCCTGTAATTCTCAGTTTTTTGTAACTTCAATTTTTATTGCTGTGTTCTACCTTTAGTGGATACCTGAAGAAGGCTGTAAAAGGCTGAAACTAGAGAAATATCAATGCCATAATTGTATCATTTTCATTAAAACTTCATATTTTATCTCGGTTTAAGTCATTAAATAGTTATTCTTTAAAATGTATCATTACAACCGAGTAGAAGCTCAGGAATACATATATATATATATATATATATATACAATTAAAAAAAGTTAGGAAAGATTAGCCGATTTATAAAGTACTATCTCCCATAAAGGGGATAGATGTAAACCATCGGATCTGTTTAAGTTAGGAAAGTGAAGTAAAGTTTCACATGTTTCTTTATAAAGCCGTTCCATAAGGAACTGACTTTTGTGAAGGACTCTTGTCTTGTTCCATGATTATAATTTTAATTACAGTATCTAAATCAAATGGACAATAGCATACTATTCCAAAACTGTTGTAGAGATAGACTGCATGAAATCGAAATAGGCCACTTAGTTTAAAACTGTGACAGAAAAAAATTAAGAACATGGTGGAGAAATTAAGAGATCTGAGGGGTGATGGTGAATAGGGACCTGCAACTTAGAAAACACACTGCTAAAATTGTAAGGACAGCACAGTGATTTCTGGCCATGCTGTGAAGGACAGTGACTTGTAGAAGTAAGGCAATTAAAGTTCCATTTTATAATTATTCTTTGACACCTCCAGGGAGTCCAAGGACTCATTGAGGGAGGGACACCTGCTCTACAACTCTGTCTCCACCATTCAATCACCAACTGACCGCAACTACACCAATGCCATCTACCGCCGACCACAACTGGTATTTCCATAGACAATCGCAAACATCATTGCCCATGGCTGGATTCAATCCCGCAGCCTTTTGGCTGGAAAGTGGATACACTATCCACTCGGCCAACAAGACCCGTAATGTGGCCTAAGCATGGCCTTATAAAGGCATGCTTAGGCTACATATGGATAACTGTGCGCAGATTTAGTCACTTGGTTTTCAAAAGGATGAAGAGATATTGGAAAGGATCTCCAGAGTATGACAATCTACAATGGTAGTTTCTCTTGAATATTAGCCTCCTTAGCACAACTGGAAGAATGATGGTACATTATAACACCCTTCACTTGAAACAGGTCTAAGTTCGATTCTCATCATGACGAGAGGAATCTATGTTTTTTTTTTGTCGGTTTAAGGTGAGTTAGCCAATCTCACATGGAGATAGCAGGGTTTTTCCATAGCAGAAGATCAGATAGCAGAGAGCTCAGGGTTTTAATCCTGTTTACAGGCAAATCAGTCTTAAGAACACACACAATTTACTGACAAAAAATACTAGTGGTGGTGGGCAGTAGGTGGCATTGTGTGTGTAGATAATGATTATAGAAGTTCTGTGTATTTGGTGGATTAAATGGTGGAAACAGAGAGTTGTAGTAGAGTGCCCTTACCTCGATGAGTCATTCTATAGACCAGAGATGATCCCTTGTTCTCTTCCTCATGTACTGAAAAAAAAGCCATTGTGTCAATCCTAAAAAATCCCTTTAATAACATACGTTTTTAGCATGTTACCTCTTTTTTTACCTGTCAGCTGGTTTTTTTTTTATTTCCCACAGATTGAAGATCCATGGGCTTCACAGGAAGCAATCAATATACCTCTCACAATCTTGGTCACCTGCATCTGAATCCACTTCACCATTACTTCATCTTCATGAAATCCAGGTGAGGTGACCAGATATGTATGAGATATTCATTAAAGCCTTATAAAGAGAATAATAAAGGAATAATTGTCAGTAAGCTGATGTGCTATTTTAGCAATATGCCTCTTACACTCCAACTCCTTGTGTACAATCCCCCCCCCCCCCAGATCCATGGCCTCATCAATTTCTTGCAGTTTAGTTCCATTGATGTAGTACACAGCTTATGATCTCTTTATCTCAAAGTGCATGCATGGCCTTACACTTCGACACATTAAACTGACAACCATTTACCTTTGCACATACTGTCAGTCTATTTAAGCCATCCTGCAGGATCTCTATATCACTTCATGGACCATCACTTTTTGTATCATCACCACCAGAGAACTGAATATTTCCTCTAAAATCATTTCCTATATTACTGATGTACAAATTAAAGACCAGAGATCCAAGTACTGGCTCCTGTAGCACTACTAGTTACTTACCTTCTCCCAGACTCAACTCCCCCAATACCTCACTTTTTGATACCTGCTCATTATTATTATTATTATTACACCCTTCATGTAGTTGGCAGACTCATCATGGAAGGTTTAACCAACTGACATTTATCATAAAAAAAATCTTAAAATCCTTAACACTCCATGCATTAAAGACATATTCCGGTAATGTGTTCCATTCACCCAGAATTCATCCACATAGACAACTGTGCACAGAAGGCGAGAGGGAAAGAACCAAGGGGCCTTTGGTTCTTCCCCTGTCCCCTTCTACTCTTTTTTATAATCCCCTCTGGATTAAGTTGATAAAATTCCCTTACTAACTTAAACATCTCGATCATATCATCTCTTAATTTCCTATTCACCAAAACTTTGCGCTCTCCACATTTTTTTACTCTCTCTCTCTCGCTCTCCACAGCCAAGATTCCAGAGTCTTGATATTGTCTTAGTCACTTGTCTCTGAATCCTCTCCAATATTTCCACATCAGAATGAAAACTAAGTGACCAAATTTGAGCACAACCACTTCCTTATCCTTACATGTTAGTGTACTTCTTATCATAACACCACTATGATGTGCAGTCTTTGCAACACTTGCAATATGCCCTCTAGACTTCAATCTACTGCCAACCATCACTCCCAGATCTCGAATCTCATCCACTTCCTGCAGTACAGCACCATCAATACAGCCCTATATTTCTGTACTCCAAATGCAACACCTTGCACTTATTAATATTAAAGTTACAACCACACTCTTTTGTTCAAGTCAAGTCAATTCAAACTTCCTCAAGGGAATTAACACTGGTAGTGCTACTTATAATACTCCTCAACTTTGAATAATCAGCAAATAACTGAAGATCTTCCCAGTCAGTCCACATGATATATTATTTACAAACAAGTTAAACCGCAGCAGCACTTATTTATTTATTTATTTTTTTTTTCTTGAAACACTGCTCCATCACACACAACTTACTGGGTATTGTTCAGAGAGCCAATCACCAATCCATCAAACTAATATACTGTCCATTCTCATCCTCTACACATTTTGCACCAACTTATAATGTGGTAACCTATTAAATGCCTTTTTAAAGTCTAAGGATATTGCTGTACGAAGGTGGTCTGAAAAGTTCTTGGCCTAACAATGAAAAAACAAATTTATAATTTCAAAATTATTTTAATTTTCAACATAATCTCCCTTAACACTAATACATTTATTCCAGCGATACTCCAGGGCCATTATCCTGTCCCTGTACTGGTTCTCAGTAAGATCTGCAAAATAGCCCTCTACAGCTGCTATCAGCTCTTGATTAGAAGAAAAATGCTGACCAGCGAGGAAGAGGTTTTAGTTTGGGGAAGAGATAGAAGTCAGAGAGAGCCAAATCTTGGGAATAGAGTGGATGCTCCAACAATTCATAGTGCAGATCCCTTAATTTTCCCATTGCTAAAACACCTTTGTGGGCATGTGCATTGTTCTGATGAAACATGATTTTTTTCTTCTGCAAACCAGGTCTTTTCTCACGAATTTTAAAAGATCGGAAGAATATTCCCCAGTTATTGTTTTATCCTTTTCAAGATAATTAATAAACAAAATGCCTTTAGCATCCCAAAACACTGATGCCATGACCTTTCCTGCTGATGGAACCGAATTTGTCTTCTTTGGTGCTGAATAACAACTGGCTTCTGTCTGCTGTTTTGACTGCTGTTTGAATTCTAGTGTGTAATGATGAATCCAAGTCTCATCCATAGTAATAAATTGACACACAAAATCAGTTTTATTCTTGTTAAAATGCTCCAAACACTGTTCAGAGATTATCATGCGAGTGCATTTTTGATCTGCTGTGAGCAAGCACAGCACTCATCTTGCACAAAGCTTTTTCATTTGCAATTCTTCATGCAAAATATATCCTAGATGTTCTTTTGAAATGCTTATAGTCTCAGCAATTTCATGCATTTTGACTTGCTGGTCATCCAATACCATATCATGCACTTGACCATATCGTACAGCGACATTTAAACTCAACAGCCCATTTCTTAATTGTCGAAAACGAAGGAGAAAGGTGCCCATAAACTTTTATGAACTTTGAATGAATTTCTTTTGACGTTAAACCCTTCTTTTACAAAGAATTTTATAACCGCACGATACTCAATTTTATCCATTTCAAGGGATACAGACAACACTTTTGCTTCAAACAACTGTATAAAACAAACTACTTGATAGAATGACTTGCAATTTCACATAGATGCTTATATCAGATGTACCAACTTAGAAAAAAATTCTTGCTAATAGTGTTGCCATCTATGATCGAGGCCGAGAACTATTCAGACCACCCTCGTATATGAATCTCCTCTATCTAATACACTCGTTACCCTATTATACAATGCAAGTAATCTGCTAAAACAAGACCTACCCTTTACAAACCAATGCTGACCATCATAGACAACCTTATGTCTATCAACCCAATCATGTATTCTATTTCTAATTTTTCCAATAATTTGATCACAGTTGAAGGTATTCAGACCAGCCTATAATTGGAAACTTCTGTTCTCAAACCATGCTTGTGGAGAAGGTATTATTTTGCCTCCTTTCCACTCCTTAGGAACCTTCTCCACTGCAAGACTTTCATTAAATAACCAGATCAAGGGAATAACTAACTGTTGTGCACATTACTTAAAAATACATGGTGATATATCATCCATTCCCACACCCTTATTAACATCTAACCTAGTCAATACATGATACACCCGTGATTTTTTCACTTCCAGTTCTCCTAATATTTGCCTACCTTCTACATTTTGCACAACATCATTTACACCAGTACGATCTTCTTCTTCCTTTCAAGTCTAATGGCCTGTTACGGTCTCTTCCATCTTTTCAAAGGCCATCCTCTTTATGTCAATATCTCTGTATTCTCTCTGGGGAATCTTCCTTCATTCATTCTTTCTGTATGTTGTCTCCATCTCTCTCTCTCTCTCTATAAAGCTAGATGTAATGTAAGATAGATATCACTTCAAGTTCCTTTAAAGATATTGCTATTTCATTTGAAGTCTAGTCTGTTATATCCAGCTGTTTTGCATGGGAATCTCATTTTAGAGCTTATCAGTATTTTTCTGTCTGCTTCTGAACCATATGTTAGGACAGGTCTTGCTATTGAGTTATGGATTCTTGTTTTCTTGTTTATTCTATTTGGACTGAATATCTGATTAATAGTTTTCGTTATTCCTATATAATTGGTTATTTTATGTCATGTCTTTCTCTCTTTTATAAGATAAATGGTAGCCTAGATATTTGAATGTATTATTCTGTTCTATATTATCATCATTGATGCAAATTTTGCTTCTAATTGGGTCTCGGCCTTTAAATGGCATGACTTTGGTTTTGGAAGTGGAGATTTCCATATTGTATGTTTTTGCTATTTAATTTAATGAAAAGGGTGCTCACTGTAGTGAATCTTCATTATTTTCAATTACAACTTGATTATCAGTGAATAAAATTGTATCAATGTTGGTGTAATCATTTATTTGAATGCCAAAACTGGTTGTTACAGAATATGAATGTACAAATGCATTTATGTTCCATGATTCAGATTTTTTGTGTGGCTATCTTTATTTTAATTTGGTTATTGTTATATATATTGAAAATTGCTTTAATTAACTGGTTAGAAATGTTGTCATCTCTTAAAATTTCCAGTATATGGAAATTTTAATAAGGTACTGCGTAATAGGGTACTGCTTAATCACTAATTAAGCAGTACCCTATTACGATGGACTTTATCAAAGGCTTTTTTATAATTGATGAATAATACTCGTATGTGGGTCTCTAAATTGAATTATCTTCTTTTTTCTATCAGAAACTTGAAAGTGAAAAAAAAAAGGTGTCGGTGCAGGATCCACTTTTACAGAAACCGTTTTGTTCCTCTCCAAAAATATTTTCATAATATTTGGTTAATTTAGCCTTTAAGAGACTTGAATATATTTTATATCAGGTATTTAAAAGGCTAATGCCTCTATTATTTTGACATTCATTAATATTGACTTTATTGAAGATAGGAATGATTATAACATTTTGCCCAAACTGGCAAAATGTTATGATCTATTATTATTATTTAAATAATAGATCATTCACTGTTATTATTCAAATAATAGTTTGAATTATTTGCAGATAATGGTTCCGAGAGTGGATTATAATCAATTGTCTTATATGATTTTGTAATCAATCAATAATCAACTGTTATAATCAATTCTATAATATTTAAGCCAGTCCTCCAAAGGTATGGTATTGATCTTGATCAATTCTCTAAGGTTATTATTCATGTAATTTTATATGTTTGTGTTTGAGGTTTATCAATATTGTTTTCTAAATTGGTAACGAAATTTAAAAAATAAAAAAATCAGCTAACGCCTTTTTATTCCCGTATAGGGAGTAGGCAAGACTGTTTTAGCCCTATCTAACTTTTGGAGACTGAATGGCCAGTTCAATCTCCACTGGTACCCAATCAGAGATAGCTGTCCCAAGCTATCACTAATTAAGCAGCACACAGTGCAGAGAGACGGCTCAAGAAGTGCTGCCATCTCATGGTCCCTAACCCAATTTATTTAATATCTGAAATAATGTGGGTTCTACAATCGATTTTCTTGAGTTAATGGGATGAAAAACCCGAATTTCTGGGAGAAAAAAACCCACTTGCCCATGCCAGAGATTGACTAACTTGGGAACCAGTCGATAAAAGGCTTAAAAAAATTTCCTCTAGTTGCCAACTAGATTTGAAAGTAAGTCTTCCTTCATGCTGTGCTGCAAACGCCACATCCACTGAGCTACACAAATTGTTCCATTGAAATCTTTCTGTTATGCTTTTTGATATTGCTCTTTTGTGTTTATATTCAATTTCATCCTCTATTTTGTAGTGCTTAACCATTTTTTATATGCCTCCCTTTTTTAATTATATGATTTTCCTTATTTCTTGGTTCCAGTTACAAAAACCTTTTTTCTTTTCCATTGTTTTTTCATTCCCAAGATTTCTCAGACTGAATCTCCTAAAATATTGCAGAGATTATTCCACTCTTCATTAATATATTCATCTGTGGGTAGTTGCTGTAATTTTTCATTTATTTTTTTGTTGATATAGTTTTCTTTTATCAGAGTCAGATAATGAGCTGAGTTTGAATTTAACTTCTCAGTTGTCTAATGGATTCTGGTACTTTATCCATCTTGGTGGGGGAACCCATATTGATGCCACACATAGTGATCTGATTCAATTTCAAAACCTTGGAAGACTCTAACATCAAGAATGAATTTATCTATTTTATTATTTGCTATAGTATAGTCTAGAATAGATTTCAATCCTCTTGCTGACCATCTTTTTATGATGAAACAATGTTCATAAACAATGCTGACCATTGTTTATGAACATCTTTGTGTTTGAACATTGTATTCATTATTCTTAGATTATTGTAGATAGAGCGATTAATCTTTGGCCGTTTCTATTTTTTTACTAATTTTCCAAAAGTTCTGACATGATGTATGATATGATATCTGTTCTCTATGAAAATATTATATCTCTTGTTCTCTCCATATATCATTGTTCACCAACAAAGTCTTGCTGATATATACAACTTTTGGCTAAGATGAACTAACCAATGCCAAAAACTCCTCTCTCTTATTCCAAATACTTCTGACATTACTATATATAAACTGCAATACCCCTCATCTCATGGACTCCCTTATACCATGTGTTGATTATCACACTAAAGTTAAGAACCTGGAGAGCTACATTCAGCATCATGTGATACTGCTCCCTTACACACACCCCTAGGATGCTTGTGCTAAACTAAACAATGTAGTTTCTCTGACACTGCATTTCAAAACTCTCACTGCAGAATACTTTCTCAAGACACTTAACTCTGAATTCATTCAAAGAAAAACTCTTCACCTTATATAAGTCCTTCCATCAGAGTCACTCCATACATCCACAAACTAATTATTAATGCACAGTTTATTTTGCATCAAGGTATAATTCATTTAAGATAATGCAAACAAAAATCAGTTCATGCTCTTGATGACTTCAATTTGTTGCAAGCTTGAATAAGAACTAGCAGCAAAGTTCCTTAAATGTTTGATTTGTAAAGAATTTTCTTCATTTCCCCAAAAAAAAGTTTCCCATTATTTTTGAAATTTTTAATATTATGTAATTTTTTGTTATTTTACAACCAAACTCCACATAAAAAATAAGCATCATAAACAGAGGTCACCCTTCCTCTATTCCTATTCACATGATTTATCAATTATTCTCATGAACTTCAAAAAGATTAATTATATGAGAGATTCATTCTATGAATCTCTATTACAACAAATGATTCATTGCAGCATTTTTCTGAATATATCCTTCAGATATATTCAGAAAAATGTTGTAATGGTATAATGATGGGAGTTAAATTTTTACTATGAAACAGAGAAAGAAAATATATTTAAACATATTTTAAATGAAATAAACATTTCACATAATTAAGATCTAAAAGGAAACTCACGTTCTGGCAGCTCATAAATTTTTGGTGCAAGATCTTTGAAATAAATATGATGTAATGCTTCATTAGCTGATATCCTATAGCGAGGCTGAAACTAATTAAACACTTTTTTACATTACTAAGACAACAGAAGAACATAACTAATGATCTAATATTATTATCATTATTATGTAATCTCCAAATCAAACAACTTACTTGTTCAATACTTTGCACACATCCTCTTAATATGACTTCCAGGGATAGCATATTTGTTCATATCCTTGACTTCTTTTGATGTTCTATGAAAAATCTTTTCTGCATTAATCTGGTATAATCCCTTACCTTACCTTACCTATCCTCTTCACTCCCTGCGGAGCATAGGGCCTCAACCATTGACTTCCATCTGACTCTATTCAATGCTTCTTTTTTGATCTCTTTCTAGGAACATCCCAGCCATCTTGCCTCTGTCTCTAGTTCTCTTCTCCATGTTATCCTGGGTCTACCTCTTTTCCTTGGGGATTCAATTCTAGTGCAATTTTTGCTATTTCTTTATCTGGGCTCCTGATTGTGTGACCTATCCAGTTCCATTTTCTTTTAGTGATTTCATTTCTGATGCTGGTTTGACCTGTTCTCTCCCAGCTTCTATGTTTGTTATTTTATTTGGCCAGTATATTCCTAGTATCTTCCTCAAGCATTTGTTTATGTAGACCTGTATTTTATTTATGTTTTCCTTTGTTAGTGACCATGTCTCAGCTCTGTATAGTAAAACTGACTTAACAATAGTGTTGAACAGTCTAATTTTGGATTTTAATTTTATTTCTTTGGACCCCCAAATTTTTTTCATTATACTGAATGCAATCTGTGCTTTCTGGATTCTATTTTGTATGTCCTGTTTGGTTCCTCCTTGTGTGCTGATCACTGATCCCAGGTAGACAAAGTTATCTACCTATTCCAGTGTTTTCCCTAGTATTTCAAAGACTAATTCTTGTTTGGGATTTATCTTCATTACTTTAGTCTTGTTATGATTTATTTTCAATCCACATTTATTTGCTTCCTGGTTTAAATTATCTATTTTCTTTTGGAGGTGTTGATGCTGTTGTGCCAAAGGGCTTATATCGTCTGCAAAATCCAGGTCACTGATTTTATGTGACCATCCCCATTGAATGGCAATTCTTTCTTCAGATGTTTTCCTCATCACCCAATCAATAACAATCAGAAAGATGGTTGGGGAGAGTATACATCCTTGTCTTACTCCTATGTTTGTTGCAAATGGTTCTGATAGTTTGCCATTATTTATTATTTGGATTTTGTATTTTTCGTGAGTTTTCTTTGTTATATTTATGATTTTCTGAGGAATCCCATAGTGCTTCATTAACTTCCATATAGTCTTTCTGTCTATGCTATCAAATGCACGTTCAAAGTCGATGAATCCCAAGTATAGGCTACTCTGCCACTCTATTGACTGTTCTTATATTCATTCTTTCTAGCAAAATTCCAGTAAATACTTTACTTACAACATTTAGAAGTGAAATCCCTCTCCAATTTTTACAAAGTGTTATATCTCTCCTTTTTGGCAGTTTCACCAGGGGTCCTGTATTGCAGTCTTCTGGCCATTCCTCCTTTTCCTATATCTGATTAAATAGCATTTCAACAGTAGTGTTTATATCTGCTTTAAGTAGTTCAGCCTGTATATTGTCACTCCCAGCTGCTTTATTGTTTTTTGTTTTCTTTACTGCCTGAGTTATTTCTAGTTTAGTTATAGCTCCTGTATTTATTTAAGTATTTCTTCTTCTGGTATTTCTTGTTCTAGGTTTTCTATTTCTCGATTTAAAATTTCTTGGAAATGTTTTATCCATCTTTATTCTATGTCTGCTTCATTTGTGAGTAACTTTCCTAACTCACAAAATCATATTTATTTTTTACAGGCCCTTCTCTTTTAAAACTCTTCCCAGCTAACTTTCTTGTTATCTCAAACAACCTCTTTGGGTCAAATTTACTTGCTGCTTCTTCAGCCTCTTTACATATTTCCTTGCACTTTTTTTTACCCATCTTTATTCTATGTCTGCTTCATTTGTGAGTAACTTTCCTAACTCACAAAATCATATTTATTTTTTACAGGCCCTTCTCTTTTAAAACTCTTCCCAGCTAACTTTCTTGTTATCTCAAACAACCTCTTTGGGTCAAATTTACTTGCTGCTTCTTCAGCCTCTTTACATATTTCCTTGCACTTTTTTTTACGTGTCCGTTTTTAAGCCTGTATCTTTCATTTATCCTATTTCTTTTGTTTTCTTCTGTACTTTGTAGAAGTTTATTACATAAAGCTTTTCTTTCTTCACATAATTTGATGGTTTCTTCAGAGATCCATTGTTTGTGATTCCTACTCTGCCTTCCCAGAACTTCTTCGGCTGTACTATTAAATATATTCTTTATTTTTTCCCAGTTCTCTTCGATGTCTATTTCCTTATGTTGTTCTACAAGGCTTCCATATTTATTCCTTAATGTTACTTTATATTTGTCTTTAGTATCCTTGTGTTTCAGTTTGGATATATTGTATTTAATTCTTTGGTTCTTGTCTTTAAATATTTTTCTTAGTTTCATTTTTATTTTTGCAATTAATAATAAGTGGTCTGTAAAGGCATCTGCACCTCTCCAAACTCTTACATCCATCAAAGAGGTTCTCCAAGGTCTGTTTATTAAAATATGGTCTATTTGGTTTTTGGATTTCCTATCTGGTGATATCCAAGTCTTTATGGATGATATCCAAGTCTCCAAGTGTTTATGGATGTCTTTATGTTTAAATACGGTTCCTCCTATGATCATATCATTGAAAGTGCAAAAGTCTTTTAGGATTTCCCCATTTTCATTACAGTTTCCTAAACCTTCTTTTCCCATTATTCGTTCATATCCCACGTTACTATCTCCTACTTTTGCATTCATGTCACCTATAATTAAAAGCATATCTTTACTTTTTACTTCATTGACTTCTTTCTGCAGCATGTCATAGAATTCTTCTTTTTCTTCTGTTTTGCATTGTTTGTTGGTCCATATATGTTTATTATAGTCACATTTCTGTATTTAGTTTTAAATCTAGCTTTGATGATTCGTTCAGAAACTGGTTTCCATTCAATTAGTGCTCTTCTAGCATCTATTGTTAGCATGAAAGCTACACCTTTGCTATGTGTGTCATCTTCATTTTGGTTTCTAGAATATAAAATGTATTTGTTTGTTGTTAGTTGGATTTCTCTGCTACCATTCCATCTTGTCTCATTTAGACCTAGTATTTCTATTTTGTATCTGTCCATTTCTCTGGTTAGTAAGTTAGCTTTTCCACTTTCATACCAAGTCCTAATATTCCAGCATCCAATTTTGGTTGAAAGTTTTGGGCTAAAGAGGTTTTTTCTTGGAGTTTTCCACCTGTGATCTTCCCCAATGGGGCTTTCACTGGCTTGCTTCATTTTCCCTCTTGGTTTTGTGTCAGTTTTCCAACAATGGTTGAGGTTTCTGTAGTAATATGTTTTTTCTATATTATGGTTGCTAGCCACAAGTACAACCCTCCTCCTTTCTCATCCGGGCTTGGGACCAGCAATGGCGGAGTTGGTATAATCTCTTAACCAACTTATATGTCTCGATCATATCATCCCTCCTCATCCTATCCACCAGGCTCTGCAGAGAGTGTTCTCTCAGCAGTCTTCACATCCAACATTCCAAAGACTTAGCACTCTTTCCAAAATGTCCTCACTAAAATCTTTAGTCTCCTTACTTCAAAACCAGGTGATCAATTTTGTGCAGCAGTTCATATGTAGCCTAATCTGAACAGTGTACAGGGAACTATAACCATTTTACTTGTGCATGTCAATATCCTGCTCATCACTGCCATAATTCTTACAATGAGCTCCATAAACTTCAGGTCCTTATCTATCATCATCCCAGAATCCATCAACTCCACCTTCTTCAATATATTTCTATCAACTGGATGCATTATATTCTACCACTGCCTCTCAAATTTCAAACCTTACACTTGGGAACACTGAATGAGTAGTCCTATTCATTTGATAATAGTCAATTCAAATCTTCCAGAGCCACAACATAGGCTTCACTCCTCATAGCTCTCCCCAAATGTGCAGTTGTTTGCATCACCTGCAGACAAATTTAATTTCTTTGTCATCAGTGCCATATTTCCAGGCCTGTAGTAACATTTCATTAATTATCTCATCCAGTCAAAGTGAAACTTACACCATGATGTCTTAAAACTACTGCCACCATTTCCCATCTGCATCAGCTTTGCATGCAGACATAATGCATGTGCATCACCAAACTGCACTCCCACTTCCTTTTTTTTTTTTTTTTGTCCTTCCTATCGTCATGAAAAACAGCAACCCCTCCCAACCCACACACACACCTCATATTTAATAAAGAAATCGTAACCTTGCATTTGGATATATCTGAAGGATATGCTATCAGTATATCATTCACATATTTAAAGTGAAACGTGCAAACATGTTTTGCTTTAAATATCAGTAATTTTCAGGTGAATTAGCTCAATGAATGCATTCCCCCCCCCTTTAAGTTACTCCAAACAAGTAACTTATTTTGGGGATCTATAACCAAGACATCTCCATTACCATGAAGATGACCTTATAATAATAATATATGATTTCACAATACACACTTGACCAGAGATTATTATTATTAAACAAGACCTCATGGAGTCAAAGATGTTATGTGCATACACTTGGATGGGCAAACAGGCAGAGCAGAGTAGTGTCAATAGGTGTTTGCATTATTGTAAAGTGCATATAATAATAATAATAATTATTATTATTATTTATTTTTTATTTTTTTGATTTTTTTCAATTGAAGGTGAGTTAGCCAATCTCATATGGAGGTAGCAAGGTTTTTTTCTCCCAGAAGCTCCAGTTTTTCATCCCACATACAGACAAATTGGCCTTCAGAACACACGTAATTTACAGACAAAAAATACTAGCTGTGGTGGTGGGCAGTAGATGGCATCGATGTAGATGATTAATAGTAGAGGTTCGGTGTAGTGGTGGAGATGAAGAGTTGTACAGTAGGTGTCCTCCTGTGATGAGTCTTTGGACTCCTTGGAGGTGTCACAAATAATAACAATAATTATTATTATTGTATGAGCACCTCCATGAAGTCTGCTGAAAAATAGAAATACTTATCCCCCCTTAGTAATCCGGTCCAACATTATTACACTCAATAAATTTATTATATTAATAGTTAATTGTTAAAATATTCATGGATTAGTTGAATATAATTCTTAACCAACCATAGAGTCAGGTAACTCATTGCAGGAGGTCCTACTCAACCATTAACATATCAGCCATGCTATATTTTAAATCACATTTTCTATACTCAGAGTAACCAGTACCTTCTAGGAATGCATTCCACTTCATCATGGCTTTTCCATGCAAAAATTTATGTCTTGCTGCCCACCACCTTTCTCACTATATATATATATATTTTTTTTTTTCATAAAACTTGCAGAATGCCCTCTCATTCCTCTATTCCTCCATTCTATAAATAATCCCTTCTGTATTAAATCGGGCAAAATTCTGTCACTATTATTATTATTATTACATAACACCTCCAGGGAGTCCAAAGACTCATTGAAGGAGGGCACCTACTCTACAACTCCATGTCTCCACTAATCCACCAGCCACAACTACCTTCATCATCTAGATCACTGCCATCTACCACTGACTGCCACCACTAGTATATTCATAAACAAACATCCATGCCCAAGGCGGGATTCGAATCCGCAGCCTTTTGGGTGGAGAGCAGATACGCTAACCACTCGGCCAACCAAGCCGGCATAACTATCATATCATTTCTCCTTGGCTTGTCTGTCCCACTCTACAGTTTACACTTGACTTATCTATAACCAGAATTCCAGAGTCCCCTAGTCATATCTGAGTCTTCTTCAGAATTTCTGATCAATGCAGGACCAGCTGACTAAATGTGTATGTATATACAGTAGTCCATGTGTTGCATCAACTATTTAAAAAGTGGAATAATGACGATCTTCCCGTCTCCATTTGTCAGCATCTTCCTTATCATAGTTGCAATATGCTATGTGGGCTTTACTGTTTTCAAGATGTCTCCTGAAAATTTCAGATCCCTGTCAACTATCATCTCTAGATCCCAAATCTCATACAGCTCTTAGAGTATAATTCCACCAATGCAGTATGGCAGCATTACATTTCTGTGCTATGAAGATTGCATTTGGCAACATTAAGATGGCAACTCCTACTTATCTTTTCAGGCTGTTTCTCAATGAATATGTTCAAAGAGAGGTATGGTTAGTATTGTGTAAGTCAGGAGATACCTGTATAATAATAATCATAATAAAATTAATATTTTTAATGATTCAGCTGTTTCTTTGTTTACTAGCCACTGCATCAAATTTATAAGCAGAAAGCATAATTTAAAAGTAATTGCAAAAAAACGCCAATTCATCAACCTCTGTTCTCACATCAGTCCCTGTCACCTCTGCCATAACAATATCTTCACTTGGATGATATACCCTTGCAAAATGGTCACTGAGGAACTCAACTATTTATCTGCTTCTGTCACCTTGTCACCATCAGCACTCACTAAGGTTAATCTTCCATAGTCATTCTTCCTCTTAATTGCCACTTAATGAAAGAACTCTTTGGAATTTCCTTTGGCTTGCTTTGCTAGATTCTTCTCGCAATCTGATTTGCTTTCCTTTCCATATGCTGATCACCTTTTTTTCCTGAGCCTTGTACTGTTCTTGAATTTGCTGGTCACCTTTCTCCTTATATACCCTCCACAGCATTTTCTTCTTCTGCAGCTCATGCTTAATGTTATTACTCATCCATCTAACTCCTGCCCGATTAATCCGCCTTACCTATTCCTCATGAGTTACAATATCTCACAAGTCAAGACTGCATGGTTACTTTTGCCAATCAGAGGTAACGTGGCCACCTTGGTTACCTGCTATCTCAAGTAATTATCTCTCAGTATGTATTTCTTTTCTGCCATATGATCTTTCTTCCTTCCAATATATATATCTCCATAGCTGAAGTCCTCCATAATAATCACTGGACCTGCACTCATTGTACTAATTTGCCAATGTATGTCTTCCAGACAGTAATAGCCATGATGTAATTTATTTAGATTTCAGCAATCTTTGTAGATGCTGAGGAAAACAAATAGATATTGATGATTACCTACTGAAATTAGTAGAAAATTGGTTGCCTGATAGATGACAGAAAGTAGTAGAGGAGTAGCCTTCTCTCGATGAGATGGTAAGGAGTGGATACCCAAATGGCTTTCAGTATCAAGACCCCCTCCCCCCTCTGTTTAATATAATAAACAAAGGAAGAGTCCCAAGATGAGTAACTAAATCAATATTAGGATTTTAAAATGTTGGTTATATGAATAGATTGAGGGAATCTAAATTGCTGACTTTAGTGGATAAGTAGAAAAGAGATGTTTAAGTCAGTGGGGGAAAGGAGGAGAATTAATATAGAATGGATTGTACAGAAGGTGAAAGGTGAGGAGGGGGGGAGAAGAGAGAGAGAGAGAGAGAATGAGGCTATTCCTAGAAGCTGTGTAAAGATGTAAGGGAGTAAGGAATAGATTTTTTATATGGAGTGGTAGGTAAGCTGAATTCATTGTTGTAATGTGTTGTGAATGCTAGGAGTGTGATTGTATTAAGGCTTATATCACAGTTGCTTGCTAACTTGACATTATAACATGGAAGTTTGTTATAATAATAATATTCATTAATAATTTAGATTCAAAAAATTTCTCTTTGCTGATGGCATTATTATTATTACCACAGTCCTGTGGTAATAATAATTACCACGGATCTTCATATTCATGCAAATTGTTGTAGGCTCAAAACAAAGTCTGTCATATCCTCTTTAAATTAATACACCATCCCATCTCATCTCACCACTCTGTCAGGCATTGTCCATACACCTAACACTTTCCATGCAAAAAAAAAAAAAAAACTACTTCTGCAATGTGTCCCCCTGAACTTCAAATTTGTGTCTACCATTTCTTTTGTTTTTCTTTTTAACATCAATTCAAGCAACAAAAGGTGATAACCTACAGTATATTTATTATGCTGGATAGGTTAAGAGTTAAATAATCTGGGAGCCCTACTCTAGAGACCAAGCATGGAACTTTTTCAAGTCACATCAGGCCTCTAAGTAGAATAATGATCTCACACCAGATAAAAATTTTCTACCTTCAAGTTGAATGAACATGCTTTAGAAAGATTAAATCAATATAAGGATTTGGACATTTTGGTTGAAGAGCAGTTAGGATCAGGAATTATAATAGCATGACAACTAGTAAAACAGAAAAGATATAGGGTTAAATTAAAACAAAATTCAGTTGTAGGAGGGAAAGATGTTATAACATCCTTATATGTTTTACTCCTGCACTGATTCAACCTTAGTATCTTCTTGGGTGGCTCACAGTGATGAGACCTCAATAAATATTAAAAACAGTCAGGGTAGTGGCTCATCCCATAATGCACAGCAATTTACATATCTATAAGGAAGTATGCTTTTCATTATGGGATACTAAGGTAAGATGTGAAGTCAACAGCCTCTGTATGCAAGTAGATTAGTCAATGAGATACTTTATGTGCACACTTTTTCTGCTTATACTTGCATAAGGATTAAAACAAGAATATAAAATCTTATCAAGTATCTTTGGCCTTAATCATATAACTATCATAATACAACATGATAGTTGTATAATAATTCTAGCATCTTGCCCAAATCCCCTGCTCTCTTTCAACCTCGATTCATTTTTCTCCTCTCCGTTTTAATGTTCTTTCCAGACATCTTTCCAATTATTATTAAGTACATCATGCTTCTTGTTATCCCAGTTTCATGAGCCAACACTTTCTTTCCACTTTTATTAAATAGTTTATTCCAGTAATAGCTAAGTTGGTAAAAGTTGTTCATAATATTAAGCCTACCAATACTTGAGTTGCTGAATGATTATTTTGCAAAGGTGTATGATCCAGGTGCAACTGCTGATGTGACAGAGATGCATGTCAAAATTGAGATGCATGAGCAGAAGGTGTTTAGCATATTGAAAAATATCAATGTGAATACAGCAGTAGGACTGGATGGCATGTCAGCCTGTTTACTATGTGAACGTGCAAGAGAACTGGCATTGCCTCTGATGAAGTTGTTCAACTTGTATCAACTCTGGCAAGGTTCCAAGGAAGTGGAAAAAAGGGTAAGATCATTCCATTACATAAAGGTGGCTCCAAGACAAAAGTAGTCAAATACAGATCAATTAATATTTCAGAAGTGATCTTAAAGTATTGAAAAAGTTGGTTAAAGTTAAAATCCAAAAGTGGGTGGATAGGGATATGATGCTGTATAGTTGGAAGCATGGCTTAATAAAGGTAATTAGTAATTTATTCACATTTTATAATGAAGTTTCACTGGAATTGGGTAAAGGAAATGGCTACACTATGACACTGCTGGACTTTGCAAGGGCATTTGACAGCCACATTGAAAACTATTCCCATTTGCTCCAACAACAAAAGTTGTTGGAGCAAATGGGAATGTATATGAAGCTAGCAGCATGGATGGATGGGGGAGGGGACTGACAGACAGACACCAGAGAGTAGGGAAATGATATAGGGAAAGATTAAAGGGGGAGGGGGGAATGATGATAATACAAAACTGAGGAGGGAAGTTGATAAAGGTGATGTAAATATCTTGCAGGATGATTGAAATAAATTAGCATTGTGGACAAAGGATAATGATTGTCAATTTAATGTTGCAAAATGTAAGGTTAGGTTAGGTTTTTGGGTTTAAAAGGTTTCACATGGTCTGTCTTATTTATGGTATTGGATTGCAGAAAATTAATAAGGCTAGGAACTTGGGATAATAGTGGATAGAGAGTTGATAAGAGGGCATACTAAAAAGTTTGTAAAACAACTGAAATGATTACCTGGATGTTGAAAAATATGCTAGAGAGGATTTGGAGATGAGCAACCAAGCTGGAAAGAGATATGCTCCCTGTTGAAGGTGTTTGGGTGACAAAGTTTAAAAACACACTACAGATGATTTAGAGACGAGTGACCAAGCTGGTGACAGATCTGTGAAATGCTCCCTATGAGGATGAGTTGAAGGTGTTTGGGTTGCAAAGTTTAGTTGATAAGTAGGAAAGAGGGGACATGATAGAAACTTCTGAGATATTAAAGGGGTTTTATATGATGCAAAGGAAAATTTTCAATATATGATAAATAGTCAGAAAACTAAGGGTCATCTATGGAAGTTGTGTAAGAGTGTGATTAGTAGGGGTGTGGGGGAGTAGACTTTTTGCTTGGAGTGTGGTAAATGAGTGGAATGGATTAGTTGTGTGTGCTCTGACAGTGAATGAATTTAAGGAGAAGTATAGTAGGTTTTGTGTGTATAAAATTAGTATGGGTATTCCATAATGAGTCTCTAGACTCCATGAAAATAATGCATTATAATTATTATTATTATTATTGTTCCGGGAAACTCCAAGGAGTCGACAGACTCATCGAGGGAGGCCCTAACATCATGTCTGGAACAACTATTCAACATTCACACAGTATCTATCATATCTTGCCTTGAACTCATTCACGGTCGTAGCACCCACAACAGACTCTGGAAGCTTATTCCACTCATTCACCACTCTCCAAGTAAAAAACCTAGCTCTAACACCCTTGTCAACCACGCTCTTGCCCAGCTTCCATGCATAATAATAATAAGAGTTGCAGCTCTGAAATAACAGTTAGTGTTAATCCAACAAAAATTAAATTAAAATATCATCATCAAATTCCTGACATGTATCCTCGGGTGGGGAGTGGAGTTCAGAATATCCTGATAGTACTACATGGCAAAGTTAGATATCATTACTAGCATGCTATCAACAATTTTCTTCCAAATTAATCTGTTATCTGTCAAAACTCCAATATTATGAGATGTTGTGTTTCTGTCTTCTAAAGGCACTGCTTACTGTATTAATCCACTTAGATATTGGTCTTCCTCTGAATCTTTTCCTGGCATCCTGACAAAGAACACTTGTTTTGCTAACCTTTCCTCTCCCATTCTGTTTAAGTGACCATGCTACTTTAGATTAGCTCTGCTAACAGTGACATATTTTCCTAATATCTTCATTTTTAATATGATACTGCCATTAATACCATCTGTTCACTTTTCTAATCTTTCTCAGAACTCTCATTATCTGCAGTCTCCAGTCTTTGATCAAGTGTTTTACTTCTAACCCAGCTCTCAGATCCATAAGTTAAAATCTCATTTCGACCTCTCATTTTTGGTCATTGTCTTCATGTACCTATTTTTTTTTTAATGAATTAAACTAGTATTTACAATTTCTGTGGGTATTTCTTTCCCATCTCATATTATTATTAAGAGAGACCTCCAGGGAGTCAGACTCATCGAGGGAACATATCAAACTGCTTTTCACTAAATTCCATCATACAGTTTTTGAGTTGTTATCATTTTTCTCTGTGTAGCTGAAATGTTTTACTTTTTTTCATAGGATCTCAGTATGCAGTTGATGTTTTCAACATTTCTGCCTATTTTCATTGTCTTTGTTTTTTTACTGCTAGAGTGGTATGATAGACTTTGTGTTTCTCAGGGGGGGACCTCCCCTCAGTGAGTCTTGACAGACTTTATGTTTAGGAAGGACCTCCCTCGATGAGTCTTTTGACTCCTTGGAGGCCTGAATAATAATAATAATAATAATAATAATAATTTTCATATCAAATTTACTAATCTTTCCTGGCAAATACATCACATCAATTGCTTCCTTGCCTCTAAAAACCTCAGCATTATTTTTGCTGAAGATGCTATTTTTTACCCACCAAATATCGGATCTGTCCAAATCTCTGATGCTGTGCAGAGGAGTACAGTCTAGGTGATCAATAATCCCTCTCTCAGTGACTCACTTCAACAACTGTTTCACAGTTCCATTTCAGCTTTTTATATCTCTTCAGCAAGGAATTCATGACTGCTGCTTCACTAAACTGATATCCATCATTTCCTCTGCTTTCCATTAAGCTTGCTGAAAGAGCAACAGCTACTATCAACATCATTTTACAGTCCACCTTTGAACTCTCTGAACCTACTTCTCTTCCTCTTTTATACCAATCGCCTCTACTCTCTAGACCACAGCCTTCCTTATGAAGAATTCTCCACAACTACAATGTTGGGAATTTCTTCAAGGAAAATATTAACAGATTTCTTAACTCTTGCCTAAACATGGCACCAGTGTTAAATTGTGAATGAAACTACGTTGTGTAATTTATTTTTTTTCATTCACATTTAACATTGCTTATTATGTATTAATCATGATTTGTATAAAAAATATTTATTATTCCTTAAATTAGGATTACTATTTAAATATTTATTCTAAACTTAACCTACTATTAATTTATTAAGCAATAATATGTGCAGAATTTATAATAACTAAAATATATAAGATGTAACGAAAAGTATTATTATAATTAATTCTATACGTAATAAAAAGCTGATTAAGTAGCTCAAATATTCTGTTTATTCTTATTTGTGAAAATTTAACGTTATGTAATCACTCATGTAGTAGTAGAGCATTGTATTACATTAGCGAAATGTTTGCATTCATTTGTTGTCATGGAGACGCATGAAATAAACAAGCACGAGTCGAAGAGAGCGTGACCTTCGGACTGAAAGGAGAAGAAAAATGAGAGAAGATTTTTAATTAGAGAGAAGAGAGGAAGTTTTTGCGGAGCGCAAAGGAAGGTAGGATACAAACAAAGGAAATGGAAGAAAATTATAAGTTCTCTAGGGCAGAAATTCATGAGAATAGTGTTTAGAAGTGAGCCAAAACATAGTGAACCATAAACTTAGTTGCAAGTGAAGTCAGCTGTGTTGTAAAGGAAAATTAATGCCGTAACCGGATAAATAAAGAACTGGACATTCAATGAAAAATTCTGATTAGTTCCAGTTAGTCTAGGATTACGTCTTAATTCTATGGTGCCCTGAGAAGAATTATATTGAAATTAGCTAGTTTGAGAAAAGTAAACAAGGAGAATTATCAATGCCTTATTGATGTGCTTTTTTTTTAGGGTAGTGAAGCGTGACTAACAGTAGTTCAGTTAAATCGGAGAATTTTTATTAATGTGTTCCGCTAACGTAAATAAGTTAATTCATAAGTGTGCTCACAGTTAATTGATGTATTGAAGATTGTATCTGGTAAGAGTAGTCATACTTGTTTGTTTGTTCTAACATTAACATGTCTTCGAAGTTCAAAGTCCGGAATAAGATTGCATGGAATATTGTCTACCTTGATTAGTGTTTCCTGTGAATTTTAAACATTAAGTACAGCTGATAGATATGTGGAGACTGATTAAATAAGAAGTTTCGTTTTATTAACTTGAGTTAAGAAAGCTTGTGATTTTGAAACTGTGAATTGTATGTGAAAGTTTAGAACATTGAATTGGCATGAGTGACTTAGCAAGATGTATTAAGTTGATTGTATTGTTTCATTTTAAAGCAGAATTCTTGCATTTGTCATATATATATATATCATATATTAAATGTTTTATTTTGTTAATCTAAATATTGTGTTTGCCTGAATTCCTTTTTATTGCACTGTTCATAAATATTCGAATCTTGCAGGAACCCCGAGTGAAATAGTAAATAATTCGGCCTAAATAAATGAGGAGACTGCTAACTTAATTAAAAATTGATCCTACTATTTTATATAGACTAATCTAAGAATAGGGTGGCGCAGTATAATTATAAATTTCCCTACTTTTGGATCGGTGATCAATTTGCAATTAGTTGTTTTATTGATAAGAGTGACTTGAACCAAGATGGCGGATTTAGAACATAACATGAAAATAGAACGTCACGACAAATGGCGCAGTCGACAGGATGTGATTTAATCGATAGGAATTAAATTTAACAACTATAAGTGAAGAAATTGAATTTTTAGTGATAACAATCATAGAAATGCTCCCTGAAATTTTAGAAAGTAAATTAAATAAATCACAGTGAACTGGTTATAATCTGGAGTCAGGCAAAAATAAAAGTTTATTTTAAAGTAGAAAAATTATATTAATTGAATTAGTAATTTATTAATCACTATGGCTGTTACATCAAGCTCTGAAATGAATGATTGTGAATTCTTTCGTATGGTAAACCCGCAACAGCTTTTTCCCCAATTTTCAAGTGAAGAATCGGATGATGTACTATTTTTCTTTACCTATGTTGAAAAACTTAGAGAAATAGCAAGTTGGACTGATTTTCAATTGCTAGTTTTGATTAGAAGTAAATTAATAGGTAAAGCAAAAACATTCTTATATTCTTCTCCAATACTTCAGGAAACCTTAGAATACAAGAAATTTAAGGATGACCTAATTTCTAGGTTTTCCCATACTAAGTGCTACATTCAAACCCTTATAGAGCTCCACGAATGCATGCAAGATGACAAGGAAGATGTGACTAATTATTTTAACAGATTGGTGAACATTGCTAAATCTATGAAGGTGTCCCCTACAGAGAAACCTCACTTAGATTGGATTGTGTTTCAACAATTTCGACTGGGATTGAATAAAAAATTAAGAGAGGTCATTTACAAAAAAAAAGGCTGTCAGTTTAGAAGCATGCTATAGTCTGGCCAAGGAAAGAGAGAAAATATTGGAGGAAATGCAACAAATATACTCCATGAGACAATCACTTATACAAGACTGTAATGATCATCTTACACCCTTACCAATTCTTGAATACCTTTCAAACTGTAAAAAAAGGAAAGAGATTAAGAATGAGGAAGTCAATGTAGATAACTCTATCACCTTAACTAACAAACCAGGTTCACTAGACTACAATTCCCAAAGAATGCAAAGTGTGACGATGGCCAAGGAGAATGGTAAGTTACCTTTAACCCTTGTACAAGGTCTAATTGGAAAGATTCCATGCAATATCCTGTTAGATACTGGAGCCCATATATCAGTTATTTCTAACTCCATGGTGAATAAACTTGTTGATGATTTTTCTGATAACATTACCCTAATTCAGAAACCAGTAAAAATCATGGGAATTGCTAAAATTGAACTGATTGCTACAAGAAAAATAAATGCTGAAATTTCCATACCTTGTTTTCCAGTAGAGTTCTCACACACACACACATGATCTCATTATCCTTCCAGAAGTTGCTGACACAAATGACCAGATTATACTAGGACTAGATTTCCTAGAGAAAAATAAATTCATGTGTGCCTTTGCCTCTGAAACCATTTCCTTGTGTGGTGTGAGTTATCAATCAATGTACAATGAAGACAATAAAAAGAAACTATGTGACAAAATGGAGGTTGAAACCTTAAACCTTGAAGATGGATTAAGTGATAAGAAAAGAAAATTATTGCACGAAGCTATTAATTTAGCAGAATCAAAAACTGATAGAGCAGAAATAAGGAAATTCATTCTATCAATCTTTCAAAAATATCCTCAAACATTTACTGAAGATATTAGCTCATTGACCTGTACAAACAAAGTAGAGCATTCCATTGAAATCACTTCAGACACGCCTATCTATACTAAGCAGTACAAAACCCCCCTTAAATATCTAGATAGACTTCAGATCCTTCTGAATGATTATGAAAGAGCTGGGATCATAGAAAAGTCTAATTCTAGATGGAATAGCCCCTTTTTGTTGGTAGAAAAGCCAGATGGAAGTCTCAGATTTGTATTAGATCTGCGTGAGATTAATAAGGTCACTAAGCCCATTGACTTTCCTCTATGTAACAGAGAAGAGCTCCTGACTAGTCTAGAGTGAGCAAAATACTTTTCAAAACGACCTAAACTCTGGCTATTTCCAGATACCTCTTAGAAAGGAGGACAGACAGTTTTTTGCCTTTACCACTCGATGGCAAAAATACCAACTCTGTCGGCTTCCTCAAGGGGCCAGAAATTCAGCTATGAGCTTCCAATGTCTGATGAACACTGTGCTCTCAGACATGTTAGGAAAGGGAGTCATATGTTTCCAAGATGACCTATTAATTTACACCCCAGACTTAACATCACATGAAGAAATTTTAGATAATGTATTAAATAGACTAAATTTGTCACATCTATCGTTGAAGTGCTCAAAATGTAAATTCTTCATGAGAAAGGTTGAATACCTAGGACATGTTGTCAGTGAGGCTGGAATAATCCCCACTCAAGAAAACATCTCTGCCATTCTGAAAGCGAAAATACCCACCTCTGTGAGACAAGTACAAAGGTATTTAGGAATGGTAAACTTCTATAGAAAATTTATTCCAAATTGTTCTCAAATAATGGAGCCCATAATTAAATTAACTAAAAAGGGGGAAAAGTTCATTTGGGGAAAGGAACAGGAATCTGCTCATAAATCTTTAAATTTAGCATTAACTAGATCTCCTGTCCTCACTCATCCTACTCTTGGAGAACCCTTCTATCTTGCAGCAGATGCCTCGAATAACACCATTGCAGCTGTAATAGAACAAAAGAAGAAAGAAGAGATTAGACCCATTGCTTTCCTAAGTAGAAAACTATCTGCATCAGAAAAAAAATTACTCAGTTATTGAAAAAGAAGCACTAGCTATTGTATATGCCTTAAGGAAATTCAGATACATGTTACTGCGACAAGAAATTTTTTTAAGATCAGACCATAAACCCCTAACCTTCTTATCCACAATGAAGGATAAAAACCAAAGGATTATTCGATGAGCATTAGAATTACAAGAGTTCCAAATACAGATATGTTATATTCCTGGAAAACTTAATGTAGTTGCTGACTACTTATCCAGGGCCTTAGATGATAAAGTAGATGAAGATACCAGTGCGAAAGAAAAGATAATGAACTTGAGAGCCGAGGAAAATGAGGGACAAGAAAACACAAGAAAATCCCCACACCTTCAGAATTGGACCAAATTCTCCATTATAGAAGCACAAAAATTAGATCCAACATGGGGAGAAATATATTGACGAATCAAAAATGGGGAAAGAATCTTGGAGGAACACTCGTTTTTGCAGTCCTTATTTTTGGATGATGATGGCCTCTTGATGGCAAAACATGATATCACCAGAAATTGGAAGAACAAAATAGTAGTTCCTACTGTCATGATTCCTTGGGTGTTATATACCTTTCATGATGCTGATATAGCAGGACACCAAGGGTTCTTTCGGACATGGGGGAGAATTAGAAACAGGTATGTGTGGAAGGGAATGAGATGAGATGTTGAAAGTTATGTGTTTTCTTGTCATCTATGTCAAAGAAAATCAAATTACGGAGGAAAGGCTCCTCTTCAACCTTTCCCTATTCCTAGTCGCCCTTTTCAAGCTTTGGCCATGGACATTATAGGTCCACTCCCTACTACCTCTAAAGGAAACAAGTATATACTTGTTGTAATAGATATGTTCTCTAGGTTTCCTGAAGCCACAGCTATGAAGAATCAAACTGCGCAAACAGTAGCTGACAAGTTGTTCAAAATGATCATTTCAAGATATGGAACCCCCCAAACACTCCTCACTGCTCAAGGTTCAAACTTTACAGCTGAAGTTATGCTTCAATTATGTAAATTACTAAAGATAAAAAAACTTTTCACTACTCCCTATCACCCTCAAGGAAATGGAATGTGTGAAAGGATGAATCGTACGCTGAAACAAACCCTATCCAAACTTGCTGATAATCACTTGTATAATTGGGATAATTTCCTTCCATACACACACCCTTTTTGCCTGTAGGACGGCCCTGCATGCTGCTATAAAAGAAGCCCCTGCTGTAGTTTTATATGGTTTTGAACCACCATTTCCCAGTGACTTCAAGGACACACATGCAAACTCAGGATTCCCAGACATTGATGAGTACCTTAACAATATGATCTCTGAAAACAAAGTTGCATATGACCTAGTAGCAGAAGCCAGTCAAAACAGCTCAATAAAGGCTAGAGCCTATGCAAATAAACTAAGAAACTATAAGGAATTAAAACCTGGAAACTTTGTACTTTTGCGACAAGATCATAGTAATAAGAAAACAGGAAAGTTTGGAAAATGTGCAATAGGACCTTATGAAATTGTTGAAAAGACATCTCCTATCAACTTTCGAATAAGAGAATCTACAGGATTGAAAAGAACTCTGATTGTCCACTCAGACCGATTGAAATTGTTCAAGAAGAGACCTGACAAATTGGTCTGCCTAGGAGAGGCAATATTGGGAAAGGAAAGGAATTATCACAGAAAAAGTAATTACAGAAAGAACACAAATATTACAAAACAGCCAAAACACAGTAGTATCAATGCAGAACATGAATTGAATTCGGAAGAAACGATCCCATACTACAGACATAGAAGACACGCAGAAATTGATAATGATAGTGATAAGAGATTTAATGAGAATGTGAAAGAGAATAAATGCACTAGACATAATAAAGAAACAAGTTTCATTCAAACTAGATACTACTTGAGGAATCGAAAGGGAAATATGTAATCCAATTCTTCCGTGAGGGAGTCTAGTGTGAAAAGAAAAATTTTTCTTATAACAAAAATTTTTTTAAAGAAAGGGTGAGCCTATGTTAAATTGTGAATGAAACTACGTTGTGTAATTTATTTTTTTTCATTCACATTTAACGTTGCTTATTATGTATTAATCATGATTTGTATAAAAAATATTTATTATTCCTTAATTTAGGATTACTATTTAAATATTTATTCTAAACTTAACCTACTATTAATTTATTAAGCAATAATATGTGCAGAATTTATAATAACTAAAATATATAAGATGTAACGAAAAGTATTATTATAATTAATTCTATACGTAATAAAAAGCTGATTAAGTAGCTCAAATATTCTGTTTATTCTTATTTGTGAAAATTTAACGTTATGTAATCACTCATGTAGTAGTAGAGCATTGTATTACATTAGCGAAATGTTTGCATTCATTTGTTGTCATGGAGACGCATGAAATAAACAAGCACGAGTCGAAGAGAGCGTGACCTTCGGACTGAAAGGAGAAGAAAAATGAGACATGATTTTTAATTAGAGAGAAGAGAGGAAGTTTTTGCAGAGCGCAAAGGAAGGTAGGATACAAACAAAGGAAGTAAAAAAAATTATAAGTTCTCTAGGGCAGAAATTCATGAGAATAGTGTTTAGAAGTGAGCCAAAACATAGTGAACCATAAACTTAGTTGCAAGTGAAGTCAGCTGTGTTGTAAAGGAAAATTAATGCCGTAACCGGATAAATAAAGAACTGGACATTCAATGAAAAATTCTGATTAGTTCCAGTTAGTCTAGGATTATGTCTTAATTCTATGGTGCCCTGAGAAGAATTATATTGAAATTAGCTAGTTTGAGAAAAGTAAACAAGGAGAATTATCAATGCCTTATTGATGTGCTTTTTTTTTAGGGTAGTGAAGCGTGACTAACAGTAGTTCAGTTAAATCGTTGGAGAATTTTTATTAATGTGTTCCGCTAACGTAAATAAGTTAATTCATAAGTGTGCTCACAGTTAATTGATGTATTGAAGATTGTATCTGGTAAGAGTAGTCATACTTGTTTGTTTGTTCTAACATTAACATGTCTTCGAAGTTCAAAGTCCGGAATAAGATTGCATGGAATATTGTCTACCTTGATTAGTGTTTCCTGTGAATTTTAAACATTAAGTACAGCTGATAGATATGTGGAGACTGATTAAATAAGAAGTTTCGTTTTATTAACTTGAGTTAAGAAAGCTTGTGATTTTGAAACTGTGAATTGTATGTGAAAGTTTAGAACATTGAATTGGCATGAGTGACTTAGCAAGATGTATTAAGTTGATTGTATTGTTTCATTTTAAAGCAGAATTCTTGCATTTGTCATATATATACAGGGTGTTCGGGATAAATTTGACATATTTATAATTAATTATATTTTTCCGTAAGTTACATGTATTAACACACACTTCTCTTCATTTAAAAGGTTGGACCCTTCTTCATTCATATACAAGATGTCAGAAAGGATGGATAGCTGGAACCCACCTGAATCATGGAAGAGAATAACTTGTATCATGATGATTCGTGCCGGCCATCAAAATAAGGATATTTCGACTGCTGCCCAATGCTCCCTGAATACATTAAAAACAATCAGGCATGAACTAGAGACTTGCAATGGTGACTACGAGGATGTAGCAAGAAGAAAGATCCCTAGCAGACGATCTGATTGCGTTCGTACAGCAGAATTCCTCGCAAATCTGCAGGAACAGGTGTTGAAGATCCCTGGCATTGGAATTCGGGCTTTGTCACGTGAAATGAATGTTGCAGCCTCTACTATGAAGCTTGCACTCAATGAAGACCTCCGCTACTACTCATACAAGCGCCGCAAAGGTCAGCTGCTTACAGAAAAGGCCCGTGAAAAACGTTTGATAAACGCGAAGAAACTTCTAAGCAAAGTGAAACATCCTGCGGAACCACAAACAATCTGGTTCTTTTCCAATGAGAAAAACTTTTGCCAGGATCAAAAACACAACACGCAGAATAACAGATGGCTTGCATACAGTACAAAGGACATTCCTCGTGTAATGCAGACTAAATTTCCCCAAACTGTGATGGTTTTCGGATGTGTATCCTCTGAAGGCAATGTGATGCCTCCGCATTTTTTCCAAGAGGGCCTCAGGTTGACTTCAGATGGCTACGTGGAGTTGCTAAACACTGTAGTCAAGCCCTGGATAGCAAGGGTAGCCAATGGTAGGCCGTATGTATGGCAGCAGGATTCGGCCCCTTGCCACACCTCTGGGAAAAGTCAAAAATGGTTGTCTGAAAATTTCTACGACTTCACCAGTCCAAATGTTTGGCCTCCAAACTCCCCAGACCTTAACCCCATGGATTATTTTGTATGGGGCGCAGTTGAAAAAGACACCAATCGCACTTCCAGTAATACAAAAGCCCAGTTAATGGATAAAATTAAAACAGTTTTTGCGGCCCTTCCCAGGGAGACTGTAGCATCAGCTTGTTCGAGGTTCCGAAGCAGGATTGAAGCTGTGATCGATGCTAATGGTGGTTATTTTGAGTACATCTTGTTGATAGTATTGTAATTAACTCTGCCTGTAATGTTTTTTGTCAATTCATTAAATTTAATAGATACAAAGAAGATTTTCTTTTTCCTTACGAAACTGTCAAATTTATCCCGAACACCCTGTATATATCATATATTAAATGTTTTATTTTGTTAATCTAAATATTGTGTTTGCCTGAATTCCTTTTTATTGCACCGTTCATAAATATTCGAATCTTGCAGGAACCCCGAGTGAAATAGTAAATAATTCGGCCTAAATAAATGAGGAGACTGCTAACTTAATTAAAAATTGATCCTACTATTTTATATAGACTAATCTAAGAATAGGGTGGCGCAGTATAATTATAAATTTCCCTACTTTTGGATCGGTGATCAATTTGCAATTAGTTGTTTTATTGATAAGAGTGACTTGAACCAAGATGGCGGATTTAGAACATAACATGAAAATAGAACGTCACGACACCAGTATGCTGTAGATTCTGCAACCTCCCACGTGTGGGATTATATATGTGCTTGCATGTATATGTGTGTGGGGGGGGGGAGATAGAACAAGAGGCCATTCCTAAAAACTATATAAATAGGATGTGAGCAGAGGAGTGAAGAGCAGGTTCTTTTCTGCCTATTTTCATTGTCTTTTTATTGCTGATTTTCATATCAAATTTACTACAGTTATTCAATTTAGTTAAGGAATCATGAATTCTGTATATATGTGTATTGGATGGTTATTTTCATGTTACAATTGGTTTGGCTGCACTGCTGATAACTCAGTATATGGATTACCTGCTATTTTATTTTTTATAGTACTAATTATAATGTAGAAATTGCAGATAATTAATGGCACTTTTCCAATTCCTGCATGCTATCTTCTAGCAACAAGTGTACTTCCATCCCATCAACAAGATATTTTTCTAGGCTCAGTGATAGATAAAATTCTGCATTTAGCCCACACTGGAGTGTATCAGATTGCTTACAAGTGTGGATTATTGTATTTTGGCCAAACAGGTAGATCAGCAGCCACCTGTTGTGAACATTTAGACTACACTAAGTTGCACGAGACAATTGGGACTTGCAGAGCATGCACCACCACCAGACATAGTGTTCTTTGGAATAAAATTAAGGTTCACCATAAAAGTGCTAATCTCCTGGAACGTCTATGCAAAGAGAGTTGTAAGATCTTGCTACATTGACTAAACATAAATAGAAATGATGACCTTAAATTATCTCCCTTATTATTATTATCATTATTAACGTCTTACCTCCATGGAGTCAGAAACTCACTGTGGGAGTCGCACACTATCACAAACAAAGCTCATCCAACTGCACATTAAACTGATTCAATGTGTTATACATTCACAACACACCCAGGCAGTGCATTCCACTCATCAACCACTTTCCACGTAAAGAACCTGATCGTCACTCCTCTGTTCACATCCTATTTATGCAGTTTCCAGGAATGGCCTCTTGTTCTATCTTCCTCTACTATTCTATGAAAAATCTCTTCCATGTCAACCTGATAATAATCCCTGCATAGCTTATGTCTCAATCATATCCTCACTCCACCTCCTCCTCCTATTCATGAGGCTTTGAGATTTACATTCTCTCAATCTGACCTCATACTCCACATTACAAAGATCACTGACCACCTTTGTGAATATTCTCTGGACCCTTTATAATATATTCTTATCTCCATGAAAACCCGATAACCAAATCTGTGCACAATAATCTATATGAGGCCTGATTAAGGCCTTAATCAGGCCTCTGATTCTTCCATGGGAGATCACAGGGGAACCAGAGGTCATCCCTGGAAGCTGTATAAGGAGGGTGTGAGCAGGGGAGTGAGAAGCAGGTTTTTTTTTTTCTTTTTTTTCATGCAGAGTTGGTTGTGAATGATTGGAATGCCTTGCCTGAGAGTGTGGTGTCTGCAGAGAATTTGAGCGTGTGTTTAAGGCACGATATGATGAGCTGTGTGTATGACAAAAGGACTTCCTAAATGAGTTTTTGACTCCATGGGGTCTTCGGATAATAATATATAAATTTTTTTATACAATGACTTCATAACCTCTCTATTTTTGCATGTCCGGCTCTTCTGCATCACTGCCGTTATCTGATGTGATGTCTTCACAAATTGTGCAATGTGGCCCCTGAATTTCAGGTCCTTGTCCACCACCACCACTCCCAGATCTCTCATATCTCCTTTAAAATTTCCCCACCAAGTGTATACTTTGTATCCCATCGTAGCTTACCAAATTTTAAAATCTTACACTTTGCAACATTGAACTGACAGTTTCACTTACAAGCCATTCATGCAATCTATTCAAGTCCTCCTGTAAAAGGTATAACATCTGCTTGACTCTGCATCGCTCTCCCCAGTCTTGCATCATCTGCAAACAGCTACATATCACCAATTAAACCCATCCCAATATCATTAATATACAAAGTGAACAACAGTGGTCCCAAAACTGACCCCTGCAGCACACCACTGGTGACCTTCCCATTTTGGGATACTGTCCCCCCATATGCAATTTTCTGATACCTATCTGACAGACAGTCACCAATCCGACTCAGAAGTCTGTTATCCAATCCCATCCATTTCAATTTATTTTAACAGCTTTGTGTGACAGTCTATCAAAAGCTTTTGCGAAATCTATGGATATCACTGTATATGCATTTCCCTTGTCCAAGACATTTGTCACTTTGTTATGGTTCATAAGTAAGTTAGTAAAACATGATCTCCCTTTAACAAATCTGTACTTGCTTTGTGTTTACAAAGCAAGCTGGGTTCACTGCTTCATGAGGTTCCCACCAAATTCTCTACCTACCACTGGCACAGAACAATGTGTACCATAACTTGTTGGATCATGACTTTTCTCAGTTTTCCAGTGTCCATCCATAGTGTTCCTGACACTACTGTAGACAAATTTTCCAGTTCTTTGCAGAAATCAGTAGTTTCCATATAAGCATATGAATGCCAGTACCAATCCTCTTCAATTTCCTGCACATAGTTCAGTGGGATATGGATTGGGAATGGCCTTCATTAAATGCTTTGGTCAATTGTTGCACACAGGAAGTTCTATTTGTCCATGCAAGCCTTCTTAGACTATGGTGATCTTGTTCTGACAGAGGACCACAGTTATGGCTCTTATACGGGAGCAGGCTGGGTCTAGTGGTTACTTCTGTTACATAGATGTATAATTAAGGACCACTTACGCTATCCTGTTCTTTTGCCAGCCTGGCTGGCCAGTGGTTAGCGTGTCGGCTCTCCAGTCAAGAGGCTGTGGGTTTGAATCCCACACTTGGCATGGATGTTTGTGATTGTCTGTGGAAATACCAGTGGTGGTGGTCGGCAGTAGATGGCGTTGGTGTAGTTGCCGTCAGTTGATGGATTGTGAGTGTTGGAAGCAGAGTTGTAGAGTAGATGCCCTTCCTTGATGAGTCTTTGGACTTCCTGGAGGTGACAAAATAATAATAATAATAATAATACAAGCAATATAAGTTATTTTTCCACTGATTAAACAGCTGGGATAGCTCACCTTTTGAAAAACCAGTCAGCTCTGCTGTTTTCCAAATTATGACTCCAGCCTGACAGGCATCCAGAATAAGCCATTTATGGAACTTCAAAAGATTATTTGTTTTTCCCAATGTGATCAACACTATTGATGATTACTAACCAGCAGCCTAGTTGCCTAGAACATATGGTGATGCACATGACCAAGTATTTTGCATACATGCTGTATAAGTGACAGTTATGTACATTGCATACAGTGACCAGTATTTGTATATACACACTATAGGTTCATATGAAATTCAGTTATGATATCAACAAGAAATTTTGATTCTTGAAAAAAACTGGAAAGTGATAAGGCTATATTTTTTTTTTCAACATGCTAGACATGTGGAAATTATCAGTCTCGCCTACTTTTGTTTCATGGCAAGTCCCCCTCCCCCCACAAAAAAATCAGTTTGTTGCTCACTAAAAGGTATAAAAATGAAATGTTATATTGCAGAAGTAGAAACAGCTAAAGAAATAATGAATATATGTATATATAAACAGGTAATTGTTCAAGTCAATCAATAAATATACAAATATTTAAAAAGTAAAAACAACCAACTGTTCAAGTCATTTCCATGCAATATTAAAATTGTATCATATGCTTATACAATATGTATACTTACTTGAAGAAAACTAGTGGCCAATTTTTCCGCATGGATTATATCTTTAAGTCTTGGAAATGTTGCAGACAAGGGCTGTGGTTTGTGTGTTCCAAACTTTTCTAATCATAAAAAATTACAGATAATTAAAGAAATTCAGATATTATGGATATATCCTCATTTCACACTTAAATAACTGAAATTATTATTATTATTATTATTATCTATCTCCTTGGTTCCCTGGAGATATCAGATACCAAACCAGCTGTCATACCTTCCCTTAAATATATTCACACTGGATGCACTCACTACCCCTAAAGGCAACCTACCCATTCATTCCCTGCTCTGTGAGAGAAAAACCTAGCTCTTACCCCTTTTTTGACTGCGAAGAAACTTAACTTCCATGGATGCCACTGTGTTCTCTCTCCACCTTCTATATAACAAAAAATTTCATCAGACGATATCCTATAACACCCATTCAAAAGTTTACAGACCTCTATCATATCATCCCTCTTTCTCCTGTTAACCAGAGTCTGTAATCCACATACTCACAATCTGTCTTCATAATCTAGATATAATCTTTGTAACTCTTTGTGAGAAAGGTGGATGCTCCAAGAGGAGGTGAGAGAATGTGTAGGCAGGAAAGTAATGGGATGATCAGGGATCAAAAGGAAACAGATGGAATTGCAAAGGGTTCTAAAATGAAGAAGCAGAAAGGGAAATGGCCCCAGTCCAGCATGGAGAGATCACATCGAGTGAGTGGTATCAGTGGAACTAGCTGTAGATCCAGAAATGAGTTGTTGTGTTTGTATACCAATGCTAGAAGTATAAGAAACAAGGCGGATGAAATGGTTGCACTAATTGCGTCTGTGCACCCAGAGATTGTCGGAATAAGTGAGACATGGTTAGATGAGGATGACATCCTGACAGGAATAGAGATGGAAAGGTATGATGTGTTTTGTGAGGATAGAAGGGGTAAAAAGGGAGGGGGAGTGCTATTGATGATAGAGAAAGAGTTATGTCCATACAAGGTAGAGATGCAAGAGGGAAATGGGGCCAGTGGTTTTGAGGCAGTATGGTGTGAGATAGAGGTGAATAGAATCAAATACTTGGTGGGATGTTGTTATAGACCTGGTAATGTGGATGGTGGTGATAGTGAAATGTATAGTCAAATAAGTCAAGCAAATAAGAAAAGGTTGATTATTATGGGTGATTTTAATTATGGCAATATAGACTGGAATGAAGAGATAGCAACTGGAAGTAAAGAAAATGAGTTTCTTGAGTTTTTGAGGGATAACTACCTCAGACAGTATGTAACAGAGGGCACAAGAGGATTAAGGGTCTTGGATTTGGTCATCTCATTGGAGGATGTAATTATCAATGAGGTATCAAATCATCCACCAATTGGTGAAAGTGACCATGAGGTGATTACTTGGGTGGTTGCCAGCAGTGCAAGGACCCCTGTGAAAAAAGGGTATATGTGGAACTACAAGGGGGGTGATTATGAAGAGCTCAGGAGACAGCTTGCAGGTGTAGCATGGAATGAGGAGTTAGCTGGAAAAGAGATCAATGCAGCTTGGGGGATTTTCAAAAAATATTTAGTGGATGCAATGTTTAAATGTATACCACGGGTGAGAAGGTTAAATAAGTTAGGTGTGAGATGGATGAATAAAGAGATTAAGCATGCAATACAGAGAAAAAGGGCATTGTGGAGGCAGCATAAGAGAAGTGGAAGTAACCAATTTCATGAGTTCTACAAAGACCAGGCAAGGAGAGTGACTTGGTTGGTGAGAGTAGCTAAAGAGAGGTATGAACAGCAGTTAGCTAATGAAGCTAAAAAGAATCCTAGGGAGTTCTTTCGATATGTAGCCAGCAAAAGAAAGAATGATTATGGAAGGATGACATTGATTGGAGGAAATGGTATAAAGACAGCTGTTGCAGAATGTGTGGTGGAGATACTTAATGAGCAGTTCATAAAGATCTTTCAATCTTGTGAATGTGACTTCATGGAGAGATTAAGAGCAGTTGATGATGGGGAGGAGAGACTGACTGTAAGTGAGCAAGAGGTGTTTGGGGAGTTGAGTAAACTAGATGTAAATAAGGCTGTGGGACTTGATAATATATCACCGCGTATTCTGAAGGAATGTGCCAGAGAGTTGACACCTGCCTTGACATATTTTTTTAATACGAGTCTTGCACTTGGTCAAGTCCCTAAAGAGTGGAAGGAGGGCAAGATTGTGCCACTTCATAAAGGAGGTGATCGAACTCAAGCATCAAACTATAGGCCTATCTGTGTGTCAGGTGTTGTGGTTAAGTTGTTGGAGAAGCTTGTGAGAACTAGGATCCAGAGTTGGGTTGACAACAATGGTATAATCTTTGATGGACAGCATGGATTTGCTAAAGGAAGGTCGTGTTTTAGTAATCTACTTACTTATTACAATAAAGTGACTGCTTCCTTGGACAGAGGAGAAGGATACACAGTAATATACTTGGATTTTGCAAAAGCTTTTGATAGAGTACCTCATGATAAGTTGACAGTCAAACTAGAGCAGATGGGGTTGGATATTAGATTAGTGCATTGGATTGGAGACTGGCTATCTGATAGGTATCAACAAGTTGTGTATGGGGGTGCAATATCCAGGAAAAGGAAAGTCACTAGTGGAGTGCCTCAGGGATCTGTTTTAGGGCCATTACTATTTAACTTGTATATTAATGATATTGGCGAAGACTTGGATGGAGATATTCAGTTGTTTGCAGATGATGCAAAGTTGGGACGAACCATAAAGAGTAGTGAAGATGTTGTGGCCTTGCAAGAAGACTTGAATAAATTGAGTGATTGGGCAAGCAAATGGGGATGTGAGTTCAATGTTGCAAAATGTAAGGTTTTAAAATTTGGAAAACAAAGATGGGATGCAGAATTTCTGCTTGGTGAGAATATACTGTTGGAAGTAGAGGAAATAAGAGATCTGGGAGTGATAGTGGATAAGGATCTAAAATTTAGGGGACACATCGCCAAAATTGTGAAGACAACACAAAGACTTCTGGGAATGATGAGGAGGACACTGACGTGTAGAAGTAAGGAGATTCTTGTTCCATTGTATAAGGCTTTGATTAGGCCACACATGGACTATTGTGCCCAGATTTGGTCACCTGGTTTTCAGAAGGATGAAGAGATGTTGGAAAGGGTCCAAAGGCGACTGACTAAGGTAGTCTCTGACCTCTGGAATGTCGAGTATGAGGAAAGATTGAAAAGATGTAATTTGCAGAGTCTAGTGGAGAGAAGGAAGAGGGGAGATATGATAGAGACCTACAAGTTGGTAAGGGGTTGTTATAGGATCAATGGTGGAGAAGTTCTACAGAGAATAGTGGGAGATCAGGGGAGAACCAGAGGTCATACCTGGAAACTGTATAAAGAGGGTGTGAGTAGGGGAGTGAGAGGCAGGTTTTTTTCGTGCAGAGTTGTGAATGATTGGAATGCCTTGCCTGAGAGTGTGGTGTCTGCAGGGAGTTTGAATGTGTTTAAGACCCGGTATGATGAGATGTGTGTGAGATAAAAGGACCTCCTAGATGAGTCTTTGACTCCATGAGGTCTTGTTTAATAATAATAATAATAATAACTCCTCTTTGCAACCTTTCCACAGCTTCTTTATCCCCTTCGAATCTGGGAGACCAAATCTGCACACAATAATCCAGGTGTGGTCTTATCAAAGTCTTATAAAGAGGCAAAATGACTTCCTTATCCTTACATGTCAAGGTTTGCTTCAACATCGCAATTATCCTCTGAGTTGTATTCGCAACTGTTGCTATGTAACCTTTGAAGTTCAAATTCCTATCCACCAGTATGCCACGATCCCTTGCCTCCTCAGTTTCTTGTAACACAACCCTGCTAATATGCCACTGGAAATCTCATCATGCCAAAGTGCATAACTTTACACTTATCAACATTAAACTGATGGCCATTTTCGTTTGCCCAAATTTCCAGCCTATTCAAATCATTTTGTAAGTGCTGATATTCAGCACTTACAAAATGTGAATAAGTACAAACAAGAAGAGAATGTTATGAATAAGAAGCTAACTGCAAAAGAACTTGAGATAGTTTTCAATCACACTGAGCATGATAAGGAAATTTTGTTTGATGCTGATCCTGATATGGAACAAAGCTTTGAAATCCACCAAAATCTTGATAAAGTGATCATCACCAGCTATCAAAATTGCATCATAAGATGAAAAAGTTGAGCACAATTCAAACATCTTTACTTAATTTTTTTGTAAAAAAGTAGCTCAATCAAATGTTTAGACATCAAATAAAAATTTAAGGAATTGATTTTTATTAACTTTGATGATTTTATCCTCATAATTTTTTATCCTTATAATTTTTAATTATAAAAAATTACAGTATAAACTATATTAGAGCTTATTACTGTAATATTTTTTTCCAAATTTATGCTAACTGATGGATGAATTATAATTATTCCTATTGTTTATTGTATTCGCTTAACGTGCATTAATTGATGGATTAATTAATTGTGAGTGAGGTCTTCCTGTATGAAGAGAGGTGTATACATAACAAAATAAATATATAATCCCCTATTATATCAGCATTTAAAAGAGTTTCAGTTGCTTGGAACATCCTAAACCATCATTTTCCTAACCTCTTTAGGAATGACATTTTGGATGCTGTAATGTATTACAGAAATTTCTAGAATGCTAAGCTTTCCTTTGGCATATATATATACTTCCCATCAATTAAATAAGTGCAGGAAAGGAACAGAAATCATGGTAGATGTTTAATGGAATGAAAATAAGAACAAGGAATGAATTAAACAAATTAACATTTAACTACCTAAATGGCCACATGTATATGTGGCCATTTAGGCATTTAAATATAAAGAAAGTTGTGAAGCCCACATTCACAGTTCAAACCTCAACAAAAAGAACTGCCTTAAACTTTCCCAATTTGGGGAAGTCTTCCTCATTCCTGTGTTTCTTAAAATTTTAATTATTTTTTATTTCTTTGAATTTTAATAATTGTAGATGGAGTTATCCTACTACAGTTGATGGTATAAATTTTCACTCATTTGCAAATTTAAGTGTTGTTCTTATTCTATTTATCTCTTTTCAACTGTATTGACAATGGCTAGGCAACCTAGCCAAACATTCTACATAAATTCTACAAAAATAATTTTTCCAAATGTAAGTGTAATTCCGTTACTCAATAACATTTTATCATTATATCTTCTGCTTACATTTTGATATTTAGATCTAATTATTATTATTATTATTGCACCCTCCATGGCAGACTCATCATGGGAGAATTATTCAACTGATGACATATTTATCATACCGGATCTAAAAATTCTTAATACTACTTGTACTAACAACACATTCAGTTGTATTCCATTCACTGACAATTCTCCATGTAAAAAATCTACTCCTCACATCACCCTCTGCAATCCACATTTCTTCAACCTCTCTCTCTCTCTCCGCATCCAGCATTCCAAAGTCCAGATATTGTCTTACAGCTTTGCTTTATATTGCTACTCATCCACTTAATCCCCACTTGGTTTATCGTCCTGATCCTGGGTATGATACTTCCCTCAAATAACTCCTGATCATTTTCCATGCACCAGTGACGTTTTTGTAGTTTGTTATGCCATGGAACTACTCCAAGCTACCTCCTAAGTTTGCTGGCTTTGTCCACGTATGTTCCCTTCTTAACTAATAACTTTGTGATTAGCAACCTGCCAGGAAAAGACTGCATGGTCACCATCTCCAATCAGGGCAGCTACCTTTGTTATGGATACATCTTCTGATGCTGTTATCAGATCTAGCATTTTCACACTAGGTCCCACCCATCACGTGCTGTTTTAAGTAATTACACCTTAGTATAAATGCCATTTATAAGTATATTTATTTAAGTATAAATTTCATTTATGCCATTGCCAACTTTTGATTTGTCCTTTCCTCTCTTCAATCTATTTCCCAATAGTTGAAGTCCTGCATTCATTATGCTAATCTACTGATGCGTGGCATTCACATCTTTCTCTACACACACACACATACCTCTGTTCTATAGCAGCAGCCAACAATATATTTTGTGCCCTGTACTTCATACCAGATAGTCACAAGTGAGCCATCTTCCTCAGTCCTAAAATCCTCTTTCATTTTTGTCTTTGCTTTTGTTGTAATTCTTCAGTTATTATCAATAGTATACCCCCACCCTTCCTATTTCATCTATCTTCCCTAAAAATGCACCACCCCTTACATTCTATCCCTATATTATGTTGTCAAATAAATCACTCATACCAATAATTTTTAGCTAAGTTGAGTTGACCAATGCCAAAACCTCTTCCTTTATTTCCAATGCTACTGGCATTCATATACATGAATTGCCCATGAACTCCAAAACTATTCAGATCCAATCTACAGTATTAGTCATGTGCAAGTGTTTTCATCCATCAGATTCACTCCAGACTTCTATAAATTGCACACCATTTCTGCACAATCTTCTCACTGACTCATTCACAATCATGGCCCTTCTCAATTCATTCATATCATACTGTAGCAGCTCACAATCTTTACTCTCTCTCTCTCTCTCTCTCTCTCTTTCTCTCTCACTCACTCTTCTTACCCTACCCCAACATCAAGCAACTCTTTCATATCTTCTCTCACTGCAGATTTTTCACCTATCAAATCATTCAATGCCTGCCAAAGCAATTAAATGTTTTATTTTCTCTCTGCATACCAGCTGATTTACTGAAATGCTTAATCTCTGCACCTGAGTAATATGCTTTCATCATGTTCTCACCAAGTACGCCTCTGATCACAGAATCTCCATGCAATGTCCTCTCCTTCTTCCCCCAGTTTTTAGCTCTTGCATTCTCTCCTCCCACTCACGTTTCCTTTCATTCTTTTCCCTTCTGCTTCGCATGCCAGTGTTGCTATGTTATTGTTGTTATGAAGTTGCTCAAACTTATGTTTGTTTGTTTTTTTCCCTGTAAAGAGCTGTACTTCTCCATTCATTACAACCAATTACTTCTTTCATCATTTTATTCATATTTTATCCACTATCACTCACTTCTTGAACTAAATAGTTTAAAATAAACAAAAAAAAAAGCAGAGTAAGTTTAAATCCTCCATAGTGCATCACCACAAATTTGCATTCTATGGTGATCATCAAATGCAATAATAATGATAAAAATAATTATAATATACTGAGGAGGTTCTAAACTTAATACTAATTATTATTATTCTAAGACCCCTATGGAGTAAAAGACTCATCTAGGAGGTCCTTTTATCATCACACAGCTCATCATACCATGCCTTAAACACACTCAAATTCTCTGCAGACACCACACTCTCAGGCAAGGCAATCCAATCATTCACAACTCTACAAACAAAAAACCTGCTTCTCACTCCCCTGCTCACACCCTCCTTATACAGCTTCCAGGGATGACCTCTGGTTCTCCCCTGATCTCTTACCATTTTCTGTAAAACCTCTTCAACATTGATCCTATAACAATCCCTTACTAACTTGCAGGCCTCTATCATATCATCCCCTTTTCCTCCTATCCACCAGACTCTGTAAATTTCATCTTCTCAATCTTTATTCATATTCAACATTCCAGAGATCAGAAATTACCTTAGTCAGTCAGTCATCTCTGGACCCTTTCCAACATCTCTTCATCCTTTTGAAAACCAGGTGACGAAATCTGTGCACAGAAGTCCATGTATGGCCTAATTGGAGACTTATACAATGGAACAAGAATCTGCTTATTTCTACAAGTCAGTGTCCTTTGCATCATTACCAGAATTCATTGTGTTGTCCTCACAATTTTGGGAATGTGTCCCCTAAATTTCAGATCCTTATTCACTATCACCCGAAGATCTCTTATTTCCTCCACTTCCAACAATATATCCCCACCAAGCATAAATTCTACATCTCATCTTTGTGTCCCAAATTTGCCAGCAAAGGTTGGTTGATTGGTAGAGCCTCTGCTACTAATGGCTCACGCAAAAAGCTAAGCAAGTTTGAGCATGGTTAGTACTTGGAAGGGGATCAATTGTTCGATGCTGTTGGCACACTCTCCCTCGATGAGTCTTTGGACTCTCTGGAGGTGTCAAATAATAATAATAATAATAATAAATTTTAAAACCTTACATTTTGCAACATTCACTCAATCTATTCAAGTCTTCTTGTAAGGTCACAACATCTTCTATACTCTTCACGGTTTGTCCCAACTTTGCATCATCTGCAAACAACTAAATATCTCCATCCAAATCTTTGCCAATATCATTAACATATAGGTTAAACAGCAATGCCACCTAAAACAGACTCCTAAGCCATACCACATAATCATGAATAATGGTACAGAATGTAGTACAGGATCATTTTAATGAAAGGCATTAATTATCATTATTACTTAATTGTCATAGAATGAAGACTTATTTCAAGAATCTTCCTATTCCTATCACTCTTACTCAACACCTGGGAATGATTTTTTTCTCCTATTTACCAAGCTTTGTAGCTTCAATTCCTAGAGTTTATTTTTCCAGATAACATAATGCAGTATATTATTTTAGTTACACATCCATGAACATCTATCAGAATCCTCCTCTCTCCACACACACACCACCACCATGACACACCTCTAATCAAGATATGTCCTTATGTAATAAGATAATTACTTTCCTGTTTGCTTTTAGCAGTGTACCTTATTTCACTAATCCTCTGCACTAGCACTGATACTTTTCAATGTGTCTTCTGCCTCTTTAGCTCATTATATGTTGCATCAGATGTTTGTATAACTGTTTCACCAACATAACGCAGGACTTTCTGCCTCTTTAATTCCCGCCATATGTTCTTAAGCTGGCAAAAGTGCACTGATATTCATTTTTATCTTCCCAATATCACTTTATTTAAATCTTCTGAGAGAGAGATTCTGGATTTATCCCTTATAAATCTACAAAGTTTATTCCTCAGACTTTTCCTTACCATTAAACAAACTAACTCCCTTAAATTTTTTGTAATTAATATATTACAATATTATCTTCCCAATATCACTTTATTTAAATCTTCTGAGAGAGAGATTCTGGATTTATCCCTTATAAATCTACAAAGTTTATTCCTCAGACTTTTCCTTACCATTAAACAAACTAACTCCCTTAAATTTTTTGTAATTAATATATAATATAAATTTCGAGTTAATGGTCACAAAATTTATTCCACTTGTCATTATTTTTTTAATTTTGATATCCATATGAATTCTTATATTGATGAAGATCAAAGGTTTTAATTTAATTTGATTTAAGAATTTAAATTCTTTCATTGATAAGATGTATTTTTTCATTCTTAAACTGATAAAATAGTTTACCATTGGCCTTTACATTGTAAAGCCAGTCATAAAATATACAAGGATTATGCTTACTGTCAAAATAAACGGTTCTGTAAAAATTATTCTTTACTTACAGCTAAGCTGAAATGATTTTTTTTTGTTAGTACGCCTTCATGCATGAAAAGTTACGTTTTCAATGTGCAAACAGATAGAGACAAAGAGACCACTGCACGATGCTCTCTAGCTAGGTGTAATCTGACTTCTGGGCATTCCTTACTCTAAGATATATTTTCGTAAATTTATTACAAATATATTTTATAATTAATTAGGTTTGGTAAAGGTATTCAGTGGTTTTCTGACAATGTCACACTGCCCTCCAGGAGGATCTGAAGCAACTTGGAAGCAAAAGTAGATGAGTAAGATAAAATAGTTTACTGTTCAATAGTTCAATGTAGTTATTATTATTATTATTATTATTTGTCACCTCCAGGGAGTCCAAAGACTCATCGAGGGAGGGCATCTACTCTACAACTCTGCTTCCACCACTCACAATCCACCAACTGACCGCAACTACACCAACGCCATCTACCGCCAACCACCACCACTAGTATTTCCACAGACAAATCACAAACATCCATGCCCACTGTGGGATTTGAACCCGCAGCCTCTTGACTGGAGAGCGGACATACTAACCACTTGGCCAGCCAGGCTGGCAAGTTAAAATGTAAGGTTTTTTTTTTTCACTCTGGAATTCAGAGATAGAAGACCAAATATTGCATTGGTAGGCTGTGCTGTAGGAAGCAGAAAAGACATTAATCTTGAAGTGAAATGAATAAGGTGCTGAAGTTCAGAAGACACATTATTATCGTGACAAAGACAACTAGGAGGAGTGCCACTCTATTATGGAGGACTTTCACAAATAGACTGCTGCATAAGGATTTGAACACATCACTCCTAGCTGTGTACAGATTTGGTTATCTAATTTCATGATGATGTAGAAATCTTAGAAAGGGTACAGAAGTTGGTAATGAAAGTAATTTCAGAACTGTAGAGTGAAAGTTTTGATATCTTCATATCAAAAGTGTTGACTTACTGAATAAAAATTGCAGAGCTTGGTAAATACAAGAAGGAATGATATGATCAGTGGTATGATAGATTCTATGGCATTTAGGGTGCATGTCCTATAATGAGTCATTTGACTTTAATTAATAGTATTATTTTTATACAGTTTGAGTCATCTCAGGATGTGCTTACTCTCTATAGGCTAAAATCTCTATCATACCATGCTTTTAATGCATTCAGCATCAATTCCTGTATCATCTGCTCTAGTAATGTATTCGACTCACTCAAAAAAATCTACTTTCATTCCTTATTCACAAGATCCTTATATATATAAACCTAAATGTGACCTGATCAGTATCACATACAGTGACATTATCACCTCCTTTTTTTTTACTTGTCCATGTTCTTTTCTTTACAGCATAATACATCTCATTTCATATTCCATGGTCAAAGTGCATGGCCTTATATGTGCTAACATTGAATTGGTATCCTCATTCATCTGCATATCCATGGCACAAAGCTATTTAATTGTCTCATAGGAATGCCTTATTAAAGTTCTCTGCCATTACTCCCCATTTGAATATCCATTCTCAAACCCTAAACTATATCATAAATATATAAATTAAACAGTGCACTGGTAGCCTTCTGACATTACTAACCCATTCACAACTTTGCTAGCTTCAATTAGTCAACCATCCCTGAATCCATACCAAATCTACTATTCATCCCCCCCCCCACACACGTCTTCAATTTCAACAGCAATTTCCATGTAAGTATTCTATCCATGAGCTTTACAAAATCCAGAAAAAATTACTATATAAGCATCTCTCTGTCTTTCTATTATTGATGATAGAGAAAGAGTTATGTCCATACAAGGTAGAGATGCAAGGGGGAAATGGGGCCAGTGGTTTTGAGGCAGTATGGTGTGAGATAGAGGTGAATAGAATCAAATACTTGGTGGGATGTTGTTATAGACCTGGTAATGTGGATGGTGGTGATAGTGAAATGTATAGTCAAATAAGCCAAGCAAATAAGAAAAGGGTGATCATTATGGGTGATTTTAATTATGGCAATATAGACTGGAATGAAGAGATAGCAACTGGAAGTAAAGAAAATGAGTTTCTTGAGTTTTTGAGGGATAACTACCTCAGACAGTATGTAACAGAGGGCACAAGAGGATTAAGGGTCTTGGATTTGGTCATCTCATCGGAGGATGTAATTATCAATGAGGTATCAAATCATCCACCAATTGGTGAAAGTGACCATGAGGTGATTACTTGGGTGGTTGCCAGCAGTGCAAGGACCCCTGTGAAAAAAGGGTATATGTGGAACTACAAGGGGGGGGTGATTATGAAGAGCTCAGGAGACAGCTTGCAGGTGTAGCATGGAATGAGGAGTTAGCTGGAAAAGAGATCAATGCAGCTTGGGGGATTTTCAAAAAATATTTAGTGGATGCAATGTCTAAATGTATACCACGGGTGAGAAGGTTAAATAAGTTAGGTGTGAGATGGATGAATAAAGAGATTAAGCATGCAATACAGAGAAAAAGGGCATTGTGGAGGCAGCATAAGAGAAGTGGAAGTAACCAATTTCATGAGTTCTACAAAGACCAGGCAAGGAGAGTGACTTGGTTGGTGAGAGTAGCTAAAGAGAGGTATGAACAGCAGTTAGCTAATGAAGCTAAAAAGAATCCTAGGGAGTTCTTTCGATATGTAGCCAGCAAAAGAAAGAATGATTATGGAAGGATGACATTGATTGGAGGAAATGGTATAAAGACAGCTGTTGTAGAATGTGTGGTGGAGATACTTAATGAGCAGTTCATAAAGATCTTTCAATCTTGTGAATGTGACTTCATGGAGAGATTAAGAGCAGTTGATGATGGGGAGGAGAGACTGACTGTAAGTAAGCAAGAGGTGTTTGGGGAGTTGAGTAAACTAGATGTAAATAAGGCTGTGGGACTTGATAATATATCACCGCGTATTCTGAAGGAATGTGCCAGAGAGTTGACACCTGCCTTGACATATTTTTTTAATACGAGTCTTGCACTTGGTCAAGTCCCTAAAGAGTGGAAGGAGGGCAAGATTGTGCCACTTCATAAAGGAGGTGATCGAACTCAAGCATCAAACTATAGGCCTATCTGTGTGTCGGGTGTTGTGGTTAAGTTGTTGGAGAAGCTTGTGAGAACTAGAATCCAGAGTTGGGTTGACAACAATGGTATAATCTTTGATGGACAGCATGGATTTGCTAAAGGGAGGTCGTGTTTTAGTAATCTACTTACTTATTACAATAAAGTGACTGCTTCCTTGGACAGAGGAGAAGGATACACAGTAATATACTTGGATTTCGCAAAAGCTTTTGATAGAGTGCCTCATGATAAGTTGACAGTCAAACTAGAGCAGATGGGGTTGGATATTAGATTAGTGCATTGGATTGGAGACTGGCTATCTGATAGGTATCAACAAGTTGTGTATGGGGGTGCAATATCCAGGAAAAGGAAAGTCACTAGTGGAGTGCCTCAGGGATCTGTTTTAGGGCCATTACTATTTAACTTGTATATTAATGATATTGGCGAAGATTTGGATGGAGATATTCAGTTGTTTGCAGATGATGCAAAGTTGGGACGAACCATAAAGAGTAGTGAAGATGTTGTGGCCTTGCAAGAAGACTTGAATAAATTGAGTGATTGGGCAAGCAAATGGGGATGTGAGTTCAATGTTGCAAAATGTAAGGTTTTAAAATTTGGAAAACAAAGATGGGATGCAGAATTTATGCTTGGTAAGAATATATTGTTGGAAGTAGAGGAAATAAGAGATCTGGGAGTGATAGTGGATAAGGATCTAAAATTTAGGGGTCACATCGCCAAAATTGTGAAGACAACACAAAGACTTCTGGGGATGATGAGGAGGACACTGACGTGTAGAAGTAGGGAGATTCTTGTTCCATTGTATAAGGCTTTGATTAGGCCACACATGGACTATTGTGCCCAGATTTGGTCACCTGGTTTTCAGAAGGATGAAGAGATGTTGGAAAGGGTCCAAAGGCGACTGACTAAGGTAGTTTCTGACCTCTGGAATGTCGAGTATGAGGAAAGATTGAAAAGATGTAATTTGCAGAGACTAGTGGAGAGAAGGAAATGGGAGATATGATAGAGACCTACAAGTTGGTAAGGGGTTGCTATAGGATCAATGGTGGAGAAGTTCTACAGCGAATAGTGGGAGATCAGGAGAGAACCAGAGGTCATCCCTGGAAACTGTATAAAGAGGGTGTGAGTAGGGGAGTGAGAGGCAGGTTTTTTTCGTGCAGAGTTGTGAATGATTGGAATGCCTTGCCTGAGAGTGTGGTGTCTGCAAGGAGTTTGAATGTGTTTAAGACCCGGTATGATGAGATGTGTGTGAGATAAAAGGACCTCCTAGATGAGTCTTTGACTCCATGAGGTCTTGTTTAATAATAATAAATAATAATAATAATATTAAAAATGCATTCAAATTACCAAAACAAGCCGATTTCTGTCCTATGAAAAGATTCCTGTTTTCATGGCAACTCCTTTTATTAATTTCTGGTTTTGTATTCTATTCTAACAAACTTCTCTTCACCTTAACCACTACCACAACTGAAAAAAGTAATGACCTATATTTGTCACCACTGATTTAGATCCTCTATTCTACCTTTAGGTAGTGGCATTGTTTTCTCTTCCTTTCACTCTTCAGGTAATGTGTCTGTTTCTTGACTTTTGTTGTGCAAATAGGCCAAAGACAGTACTATTAGCTCCTTCATACACTCCATTAATATATTTTTTGATATCTTATCCTATCTATCTATAACCTTGTTAACATCATGCTTATTTAGTTCCAAATATTTCATGAACTCTGTAGTCTTTCTCTTCCTCCTTCAATAACGATAATAATAATATCAAATAGTCTGGTCCTCCCCCAGCTAATTGCATATTTACTCTATTATTATATAAAATAGAGTAATACACCTACATAAAATAGATGTATTATCCTATTTTATACGATTGAGAATATAAAATTTTCTAAAAGTTTTCTATCCCTCTTTCTTTCTCTCTCAAAGTTATTTACAATATTACTGGAAGATTTAAGATTACTGATAGATTTACTTACGAGGATTGTAATTAGGAAACTCTGAAACTCCATCCCATGTTTCTTCTGTAGGAGTCCCAAGAACCTAAAATAAATAAATTGATTTAAAATTTAAATATAACTAAAAAGTAAAAAAAAAAGTCCGCGCGGTTAGCCTAATGGCTATGCGCTTCGCAACCATATGCCTGGAGAAGGAGTGTCCTAGGTTTGATTCCCGTCAGTGACGTGAGGAGCTGAAGGATCTTCCTCAGCCATAGCCAAGTTAGCCAGTCTTGGGCATGGACAGCAGGGTTCTTTCCCCAGTTTATTCTGGGGTTTTTCATCCCGCAAAGCAGGCAAACTGGCATTGAGAACTCAACACTACAGGCCATAGGATACACCGGGTCATAAGGCTGACCACCTTATCCTGTAAACGGAGTGAGGTCCGATGATCAATGGACCCTCGACACCGCAAGGTAAAAGAGGGTATAAGGAAAATGAGATGAGAAAAGTAAAAAGAGGAAAAAATTAGAATGTAATTTATTAAAATGGCTTTTAATAAATAACAAAAAAAGAGGCAGCATAAAACATACCTCTTTTTTCAAAGAATTATTATTATTATTAGCATCTGACATCCATAGAATCAAAGGACTCATTGCAGGAGATCCATAGGCTCTCATGCAGAAAAATCATCAAAGCATGCCTTAAACCCATTCACAGTTTCTGCACTCACCAAGCTCTCAGGCAATGCATTCCATTCACCAATCACTGGTCATACAAAGAACCTGCTTCTAACTCTCCTGCTCACATCCTCCTCCTCCTTATACAGCTTCCAGGGATGGGCTCTTGTTCTATCCCTTGTCTCCGACTGCTCTATGAAAAATCTCCTCCACATTAATCTGCTAACAACACCTCGCCTACTTATGTCTCAATCATATCCTCTCTCCTCCTATTCACAAGACTCTGAGACATTCCATAGACTTGACATTGACTTAGTAAAGCTTCTCTGGACTGTCTCCAATACATCTCAATCCCCCTGAAAACCAAGTGACCAAATCTGGAACAGTAGTCCACATGTGGCCTGATCAAAGCTTTATAACAAGGGAACCATAACCTCTCTGTAAAAGCAGTTCAATATCCTCATCATTATTGTCATAATCCATTGGGATGTTTTTACAGTTTTAGCAATGTGATCCCTAAACTTGAAGTCTCTGTCTACTATCACATCCAGATCTCTCATCTCTTCCACCTCCTTTAAAATTTCCCCATTAACTATATACTCTGCATCCCAACCCTGCCTAGCAAGTTTCAAGACCTTGTACTTTGCCACATTAAACTGCATCCTCCTGCAAGGCCATATCTGCTTTACTTTTCATAGTTCTTCTCATCTTTATATCATCAACAAACATCTACATGTCTCTAGAAAAGCCAATCTCAATGTTATTAACATACAAATGTCTATGATCTATGTTTCCAGGAATCACCAGAGGTTTACCTGTTACAAAAATCAATCATACCAATATGTTGTATATTTAATACATTTATATCTTCTTTAAATTTACTTTATCCTTTGAAAAGTATAGCTTCCACAATCATCCTTGTCACATTGCTCACTGGAATGTGACAAGTGTTATATATTCTAGTTATACACTCTCAAAATTTATATACTTAGAAGACATCATTATCATGATCAAATTCCTGCTATGTATCCTTCTAGGAAGTATAGATACTATAATAGCACTACATGATTAAGTTTGCATTATTACTAACTTTATATCAATAACTGTTCCCCAGAATTAATCTGTTATTTGTCAGATTCCCAATATGGTTAACATCTAAACATTTCGAATTCTATGATGCTACTAATTGCAACAATCTATCTAGATCTTGGTTATCCTCTATGTTGTTTCATAGAAGATAACCAAGTTGTGTCATACAAGCACCAAATAGCTATTTTGCTAGCCTTTCCTTTTCATTCTGTTAGGGTGAACCATACCACTTAGATTTGCTCTGATTCATTTTTGAAGGTTAACAATGTCACATTCCTTTCTAATATCTTCATTTTTAATATGATTTCAAACACTGCTGCCATCTGTTCACTCTCCAAACCTGTGATTGATTAACTGTTTTAAATCTGACCCAATTCTCAGATCCATAAGTTAAAATAGGTTTGAATACTGCCTCATACACTGCTAGTTTAGTGTTTAGCTAATTTATCTCTTAGATTCTCCATAGCTCAGTTGGATTTGATGGAGCCCCTTTAGTGAAAGGCCTAGGTTTGAATCCCATCTATGATGTGAGGAACTTTTATCAGAAGACCCACACTAACCATTCCTCACACAATACTTATATTTATCCTTAAACTCATTAACTATTGGGGCACGCACAACTACCTCTGTCAATCCATTCCACTCATTCACCACTCTCCATGCAAAGAATCTAATCTGCACACCCTCGCTATCCACAATCTTATATAACTTCCAAGGGTAACCCTTTGTCTTCTCCCTACTTGTTGTGTACTGAAAAATTTCTTATCTGTCAATCTTATAGGATCCCATTAGTAACTTATAAATTTCTGCCATGTTCCCTCTGCTCCACCTGTCAACTGAACTCTGCAATCCACAAACCTTCAATCTATTCTGCAGACCTGTCACCAGCTTTGTCAGTCATCTCTGAATCTTCTCCACCACCTCCTGATCCCCAAGAAACCCAGTAACAAAATCAGTGAACAGTAGTCAAGAGGGATAATAATTTCCCTATCTTTACTTGTTAGCATGTTTTTTCAACATCCAAATAATTCTTTGAGCTAATTTTTCAACTTTTGCAATATGTCCTCTGAATTTCAAATCTCTATCCACTATCACATCTGTCCACCATGTGTTTGTGAAGAGTAGTGTGTGTGTGTGTGTGTGTGTGTGTGTGTAATTTTAGGATTTTTAAAGGTTTAACATTGGTTTTATTGTACACTGTATTCTGGATCATGGTGTCAATGTGCAAAACAATGGTGAGTGATTTTAATGTGCATGATTATGTTTGATGCAGCATGTGTGAAATATATGGGCTTCACAGAACGAGATATTATTGAAAAGAAAAGTAAACTGGGGAAATGCGTTTGTTGAAAGTGTTTCGTAAGTGAATGTAAAGTATAAAAAAGGCAAGAAGAGTGATAATGGTGACTTGAAAGACAAAATACATGATAATGCGACTGGCATAGTTAATGATGCAAGCAGTATGAGTGATAATATGAATGATGCAATAGAAAATGAAGAGAATGATCAGATGGTAATGGAAAGAATGCACACTTATGTGGGGGTTCTTCACAGGACAAAATGTGAGATTGAGTGCTTGGAAAAATGCCTGGCAGTTGGTATGACACAGAAGTGAAAGAAAGGAGAGAGAAAGCAAAGCATGAAAGAGCAACAAGTGTGAAAATAAAAATCGGATTTTGTATCGTGATTCATTGATATGAGGGGTCCTTGAGGAGAGTGACGACATTGTGTTTTCCTGGAGCTAAGATTAAGGATGTCAGTGATCCTGTAAGTATGCAGAGAGGTAAGGTGAAAGAGATGATTATTTTGGCTGGTACAAATGATTTAGCAAGTGACAAGTGTGGTATACAAGAAGACATGAAAGAGTTCCTAGTGCATGTGAAAAAAAGAGAGAGAACATGAAAGTTGTGAGTCTGTTGCCACAGTTTGATAGAAGTGAGCTGAGATGAAGAGCTATGATAATGAGTCAGTGTTCACAGATTGTGCAGGAGGAATGGTGTGGAGTTTGTGAATTGGATGGAAGAAAGGAGTTATATAGAGTGAATGGCATACATCTAAATGGATTTGGTGACAGGAGGCTTGAGAAAGTGTTGGTCACTGAGAGTTTAGAAGTACAATGTCAGGGAAACTAGAATGACAGGAAGTTTTTTTACCTTGGGTTTGTTATAAGTTAAAGATACCAAGAAATTATATACTTGGTTTTGATCCTTTTCCCAAGGAAGCAAAAGAATGTTTTGCGCATGAAATATATTCATGTCTGAGCTACTTGTATATGACTTCTGCATTACTTCAACCTTGGTATCTCTGACAGGTCTGGCTCCCACTGATGAGATCTCAACAAAAGTCAAAACTGGTCTGGGTAGTGGCCGTTTCCATTATGCATAGCATCATACAGGTCCGAAAGGGGGATGTGCTTTGCATTATGGGATACATACCAAGGCAAGTGATATGAAGTCATTAGCCTCTATATACAAGTAGTTCAGACATGAATATATTTCAAGTGCAAAACATTGTTTTGCTTCTTGGTATCTTTAACAGAATAACAGGAATAGAATGTTTAGGGGAGATGCAGGTGAGCATGGGTACAGTCAAACCTAGAAGTCAGTAAGTGGGAGAGTGATCACATGATGCAAAATATAACACCCCAGGTTAACTTTAGTTGGCTAAGTAACACAAGGTGTAAGGGAGGTGGCAGGATCAAGGGGATATTGCAGTTTATGGCTGAGGAGTTTTTGGCATTGGTAAGCACAAAGGGGTGTAAGGTATGGGTAGTAGGGGTAGCACCTCTGCCTACTCTGCAGTCGCATCAAAATATTTGGTGGCTGGATGGAATTAGTCCCCACTGCTCATACAACTCTTACTTATGGCTCCAAGTAGCTGGTAGAGTGCACCAGCGGCCACACCCTGGGACCATGCCTTGACTGGCATGCAAAACTAAGTGAGGGTATCAACATTTTATGCTGTAGTGAAGGAGAGCGTCTCCTCCTTGTTGCACTTGAAGACTGGAATGGCAGAGTTAGCAGATGACCAAAATTTAATTTGACAATGGTAATGAAGGCATGACATCAAACTATGTGATATAGTCTGGGCACACTCCGAGACAAAACAGAGATGTGGCTAGTCACCGTGGAAGAGACAGGAACCTCACCATATAACCTTCTGTAGTAAACCATGAAACAGAGAACCATAGAGACATAAGCAATAGAGACAAGGTTGGACCCTCTGCAACTTTTGTCTCTTGGAAACATTACAGGGAAGAAGAGAAAGAAACTCAGGAACATCAGATGGATACTATGAAAATAGCATATGACAAAGATACCTTAAACCCTCCAGGGAGGGTATCTCCTGATCCTTCATGTCTGAAAACCAAGAATCTTCTCTTAAGGCTTGCAACTTGGAATGTAAGTGTTGGGAAGTTAGATAACCTTATACAAGAACTTGAAGCAATGAAAATTGACATTGCTGGTATCAGTGAAGTTAAATGGACTAATAGTGGAAAAATAAACAGAAAGAGCCATTCAATCATATACTCATGTGGAGACAGTCATAGGAATGGAGTAGCATTTGTACTAAAAAATAAGATTGGATTCTGGCCCATAAGGCTTATGGGCCTTACTTGGATTCTGGCCCATAAGCGACAGGATAATTGCATTAAAAATTGCAGCTGAACCTTTTAATATTTTTATTATTTAAATATATGCACCTACTTCTGATTACCCAGATGAAGATGTAGAATGTTTCTATGAAGACATTCAAAATGCACTAAACAATGCTAAATCAGATGACATAACTATTGTTATGGGAGATCTAAATGCTAAAGTAGGCTCAGAAAAAATCTCTTCCTGCATGGGAAACCTGGACCTGGGACATAGAAATCCAAGAGGAGAAAGATTAATTCAGTTATGTGAAGAAAACAATCTGGTAATAGCAAATACTTTATTTAGTCACCCTCCTAGAAGACTTGACACATGGAAAAGTCCTGGAGACAGCTGTAGGAACCAGATTGACTATATGATGATTAAAAAAATATTCCGGAATAACATCTTACAAGCCAAAACATATCCAGGAGCTGATATTGGATCAGACCACAACCCCTGTGGTCATTAAAGCAGCAATAAAATTAAAGAAAACAATGAAACATCTAAACATAGAAAAATATGATCTTGGCTCCCTTAAAAATTAAGAAATACATGATAAATTTTTAAAGGAACTGGCACAATTCACTGCTGTTAATGTTCCTGATCCCACCAAGTATCCTTACCCTAAAGATGAGATTGAGGATAAATGGCAGAAATTTAAAGAAGGCATAAAAAAGGCAGTAAAACAAACAAGGATGAATTTTCAGTATCTTGGATGAATGACAAGATACTGAAAATGATGGAGGAAAGAAAGAAACACAAAAATCGTCCTAAATACAAGAACTTAAAGAAGGAGATCAGGAAAGAATGTAGGATTGCAAAAGAACTATGGCTCAACAACAAATGCAAGGAAATTGAACTTCTAGACAAAAAGCACAAAACCAGAGAACTTCATGAAAAACTTAGGGAGCCAACTAGTAAAAGGGTAGGCTCTCATTGCATTGAAGATACCAGTGGAAACATCCTAATGGAGAAAGACAAAATAAAGGATAGATGGGTAGAGTATTCAAAGGAACTCTACAATCATGATAGAATAGATAAGCCAAAGCAAGAAGATTTGGAGGAGCCTACTATTCTTACCTCAGAAGTAACAAATGAAGTAGGAAACTGAAACCAGGAAAAGTTCCAGGAATGGATGGAATTATGGTAGAATATTTAAAGGCTTTAGATGATAAGGCTATAAGATCACTGACTGACATATGTAACAAAATATACCAAACTGGACACCTGCCAAAGGATTATAAGCACTCGATGTTCCTACCAATACATAAAAAATCGAAGACAATCAAATGTGAAGAGTACAGAACAATCAGTCAGATAGCAAAAGTTATATTATACAGGGTGTTCGGGATAAATTTGACATATTTATAATTAATTATATTTTTCCGTATGTTACATGTATTAACACACACTTCTCTTCATTTAAAAGTTTGGACCCTTCTTCATTCACATACAAGATGTCAGAAAGGATGGATAGCTGGAACCCACCTGAATCATGGAAGAGAATAACTTGTATCATGATGATTCGTGCCCGCCATCAAAATAAGGATATTACGACTGCTGCCCAATGCTCCCTGAATACAGTAAAAACAATCAGGCATGAACTAGAGACTTGCAATGGTGACTACGAGGATGTAGCAAGAAGAAAGATCCCTAGCAGACGATCTGATTGCGTTCGTACAGCAGAATTCCTCGCAAATCTGCAGGAACAGGTGTTGAAGAACCCTGGCATTGGAATTCGGGCTTTGTTCGTGGAGTTGCTAACTGTAGTCAAGCCCTGGATAACAAGGGTAGCCAATGGTAGGCCGTATGTATGGCAGCAGGATTCGGCCCCTTGCCACACCTCTGGGAAAAGTCAAAAATGGTTGTCTGAAAATTTCTACGACTTCACCAGTCCAAATGTTTGGCCTCCAAACTCCCCAGACCTTAACCCCATGGATTATTTTGTATGGGGCGCAGTTGAAAAAGACACCAATCGCACTTCCAGTAATACAAAAGCCCAGTTAATGGATAAAATTAAAACAGTTTTTGCGGCCCTTCCCAGGGAGACTGTAGCATCAGCTTGTTCGAGGTTCCGAAGCAGAATTGAAGCTGTGATCGATGCTAATGGTGGTTATTTTGAGTAAATCTTGTTGATAGTATTGTAATTAACTCTGCCTGTAATGTTTTTTTGTCAATTCATTAAATTTAATAGATACAAAGAAGATTTTCTTTTTCCTTACGAAACTGTCAAATTTATCCCGAACACCCTGTATATCATCCTAGAAAGAAATAAACATAAAATAAAAATGGAAATTAATGAAACACAATCTGGTTTCCAGGAAAATAAAGGAACTAGAGAAACTTCAACATTAAAACTATTATAGAAAGATATCTGGAGAAGCAGAAAGAAGTCTAATGTTTTATTGACTACACAAAGGCCTTTGACAATGTACAACATGAACAACTAATCAAATGCATCAGAAATTTAGGAGTAGATGATAAAGATACCAGATTACTGATAAATCTATATTGGGAGCAAACTGCCTCAATAAAAATATCAGGAGAAATCTTGGAGGAATTCCCAGTAAAGAAGGGTGTCAGACAAGGCTGTGTTCTTTCTCCTATAATCCAACAATTAGAAGAATTTAAAGGAGGCAGGAATATAAACAACTTAAGATGTGCAGATGACACAGTACTGCTAGCTGAAAATAAAAAAGTTCTTCGAAACCTACGAGAAGAGATGCTGAAGCTTAATTTCAACTTCAAAAAAAACCAAAACCATGCTGGTAACAAGAGAAAAAGGGAAAATACCCGATATAAATATTAAGATCAGAGGAAATACTTTAGATCAAGTAGAGAATTATATATATTTGGGTCAACTAATTACAGAGAATGGAAAGTGTGATAAGGAAATATTAAGAAGAATAGAAATTGCTAGATCGACCTTCATTAGCATGAAAAACATTCTGACCTCACACAAAAACATGAATTAGGCTGTCCAAATGCTACGTATGGTCAACACTGCTATATGGAGCAGAAACCTGGACAATATCAAAATACTATGAAAATAAACTAAAAGCCTTTGAGATGTGGATCCTCAGAAGAATTCTTAGAGTCCCATGGACTGCCAAAAAAACTAATTTAGAAATATTAGAGATGATTGGAAAAGATAGGAATCTGTTGAAAACCATCTACTTTGGTCACATACTATGGCATGAATCCCTACAAAAAAACACTTCTAGAAGGAATGATACAAGGAAAAAGAAGAAGAGGAAGACAGAGAGCAGATTGGATGGGAAATATTAAGGACTGGACCTTTTTGTCCTATGAAGAATGCAAAAGAGAAGCACAAAACTGTACATGGTGGAAGCTCATGGTAGTCAACCTCATGGGAGGAGATGACATCTGACATGATATGAGCACAACTTGGCCAAAAGTTATAAGCATTAGTAACACATGGTTGACCGAGGATGATATCATCATAGGAACAGAATGCAAGAGATAGTGTCTTTGGAGAGGACAAAAGGATGCAAAGGACACTGACTTGTAGAGATAAGGAGATTCTTGTTCCACTGTATAAAGCTCTGATTAAGCCACACATAGACTAGTGTTTACAGATTTGGCCACCTGGTTGTCAAAAGGACAAAGAGATATCGGAGTCCAGGGGTGACCAACTAAGGAAGCCAAAAAGAATCCCAGGGAGTTCTTTCAATATGTAGCCAATAAAAAAAATAATGATTATGGAAGGATGACACTGATAGGAGAAAATGGTATAAGAACATCATCATCATAAGTATAAGAACAACTGCTGTGAAAGATACAGTGGAGATACTTAATGAGCAGTTCATAAAGGTCTTTCATTCTTGTGAATGTGATATCATGGAGAGTTTGAGAGCAGTTGATGATGAGGAAAAGATACTGACTGTAAGTGAGCAAGAGGTATATGAGGAATTGAGCAAATGTTAATAAGGCTGTGGGACTTGATAATATATCACCATGTATTTTGGAGGAATATGCCAGGGAGTTAGCATCTGCCTTGACATATTTTTTAATATGTCAAGAGAGGAAGAGGGGTGATATGATGGAGACCTACAAATTAGTAAGTGGTTGTTATAGGATCAGTGTTGAAGAGGTTTTACAGAATAATAAATTTAGTTTAATCCTTTATCCAAGTGTAAGCAAACAAAGTTTGTGCCTGAAAATATCTTCAGGACTGGGGTAAGGTAGTGCAACACCAGGACTCTGAGCAAAGGTGGACCGAACCCTCATCACTCCTTGTCTCAGTATCTCCCATAATGTAAAGCACATCTCCCTGCAGCCATGTATACAGGTTTTACAGAAAATTGTGGGAGGTCATCCCTGGAAACTATGTAAGGAGGGTGTGAGCAGGGGAGTTTGAAGCAGTTTTTTTTTGCATGCAGAGCTGTAAATGATTGGAACACTTTGCCTGAGAGTGTGGTGTCTGCAGAGAATTTGAGTGTGTTTAAGGTGTGGTATGATGAGCTGTGTATGACAAAAGGACCTCATAGATGAGTCTTTGATTCCATGGAATCTTAGGATAATAATAATAATTATCTGACTCTGAATCCTCTCAACTTCTCTGTTGTATATTCATTTTCTCAATAAATCCAAATAATCAGATCTCTGAACAGTAATTTGAGTGTGAGATTTTTATCCTGGCTTTATGCATCAGAATAATTATTTTCTTTCCTCTGCTTCTCATAATTGCAGAAATCCATGGTATTGTTTTTCTTTTTTTGCAATCAGTTCTCTGGACTTTTACTTTTTATCTGTTCATCAACCTTACTCTCTTTGCAAAAATGCAAAATATTATGCTTGATATTTTGAATTGGTTTCTATTCTTGTCTACTCACTGGATCAAGTTTGTGAAAGACTTACTATACATAGGCCTTCCCAAACTTTGCATTATCTGTAAATAACTGGATATTACTGTCATAGCACCATATCATTGACATTACTCCACGATGCATTGTTTTACATTTAGTAGCTATGCTAAAATAACATAAAAGTATTTTAGAATAATCATTGTTGTTGTTATATGAATTCAACAATTCATGTAGGAAAAGTGGCAAATAAAAACAGAAAAACAAAATTATAAACATGATGTAACAGATTATTTGTTTAAACCAGTTTGACTTTTAATCTTGTTGTACAAGTCACACTCATTACAAGAAACAAAAATTAGCACCAGTATTCTGTTGAACATACCTGGAATTTCAATATTATAATCTGAACTTAAATTTTTGCTTTTTTTTTTTTTTGAGGTCTATCAGAATGGTCTTACATTATAACTTATTCAGTAATAATCAGAAGTTAAAAATAGAAATTTACCCTCCATATTTTATCCAGCTGATCCATAGTGTCTTTCATTCCCTGAAAGGCTGCTTTCCCAATGATCATTTCCACAAATATACACCCAACTCCCCTGAAATGCAAAGAAAGTAATTATTATAAAAGAAGCATGTTTGATAGCACATTAAATTGAAATTACTGCTATTGGTAATAATTATTAAATAATCAGCACTGTTTTTATATATATATTAGATGCCTTAGAAACTACAGGAATAATAAACTGTTCTTGTAGTTTCTTATAGGTTTGCTCTAGTGAGAGTCAGCTGTGAAATTCAGAACTAAAAGTTGGGAATTTCACAACTTTTTGTTGTAATCTGTGTTATAATCAGCTTGTAATCTTTATATCCCAAAATGCATAACTTCACACTTTATACATTAAACTAGCAGAGTATATAAATCATTCTGCAAGTTCTCTACATAGTGTTGCTTAAATATTACACTGCCCAATTTTGCATCACCGTCAGCAAACAACTGAATGGTATTGTTTTAGATCCTTAGATCATTTCTGTATCATTAATGTACAAATTAATGATCAATTAAATAAATTAATGTTAATTAAATAGTAGCTATCTAAGCACTGAGCTTTTCAGCACACTGCTAGTCACCTGCTTTCTCCTGGATTCTGCATATCCATAAGTCACCTTTACATCCATGTCACCAACTTCATATCCATCCTCATTTGCTCTGATTTCTGTAACAGTTCTATGGTATCCTTTGAAATTCTTGATCCAATTTAACTGTTACTATTATAAAATACAAAGTTTGTGCAATGGTGTCCAAAAGCTAAGGATGAACTACATTTTTACCTATATATTATTATTATCATCTGACCTTCATGGAGTCAGAGACTCATCATGCGAGATACACACTATTGCACAGAAATCGAACCTTGCCTTAAATTGATTTAATGTGTCTACATTCACAACACACTCAGCAATGCATTCCACTCATCAACTACTCTCCAAGCAAAGAACCTATTCCTCTCTTCTGTTCACACCCTCTCTATATGATTTCCAGTGATGGTCACTTGTTCTAACTTCCTCTCCCATTCTATGAAAAATCTCTTCTGTGTCAGCTTGATAACAACCCCCTAGCTTATATGTCGCAATCATACCCACTCCCCCTTTCTCCTATTCACAAGATTTTGCAGCTTATATTCTCTCAATATGTCCTCATACTCCACATTCCAAAGACCACCTTTGTCAATCTTCTCCAGGCACTTTCCAACATATCCTCATCACCATGAAAACCCAGCAACCAAATCTGTGCACAATAATCCATATGAGGCTTGATCAAGGTCTTATACAATGACATCATAATCTCTCTATTTCTGCATGTTAGGTTCCTCTAAAACATTGCTATTATTCGATGTGACATCTTCACAACTTGTGCAATGTAGCACCTGAATTTCAGGTGCTTGTCCACTATCACTCCCAGATCTCTCATCTCCTCTACTTCCTTTCAAGTTTCCCCACCAAGTGTATACTTTGCATCCCATCATTACTTACCAAATCTCAAACCTTACACTTTGCAACACTGAACTAATTGTTTCACTTACCTGCCCATTCATGTAATCTATTCAAGTCCTCCTGTAAGGCCATAACATCCACTTGATTCTGCATTGCTGAAAAAAGTTTCATGACTACAGCCAAATGTGGACATAAATTTATTGCCAGCATATTAATAATTATATTACACAAAAAATGTGTTATAAATTTCATACAAATTAATTGTAATACTTTTTTGACAAATGTTACAAATTTCCTAAGGACGTAGTTAAGGAATTAAGGGCTTACAGAAAATTATGCAGATAGACGTTTCAGTATGGAATATGTCTACCCCGAACTGCGATGCAGCTTTCACAATGTCATACCATTCTTAGCACCAAGCAATTCAAGAGTTCTTGAGACAAATTTGTCCACTCCTCCCTCAGAGCAAGGATAAGGCCTTGTTTGTTTCTGGAAAGTAATTTCTAGCAGCAATGCATCTCCCTATTGCATCCCAAATGTGTTCTACAGGGTGGAGATCTGTGAATGTGCTGGCCACTTGATTCGATTAATATCCTCGGTCTTCAGGAGTATTTCCAGTGCTCGTGTACAATGTCGTGTGGCATTGTCATTCATAAAAATGAATTATTCACCTATAGCACCGCAAAACAATCAAACATGATGTTGAAGAACTTTGTTGCAATATTGTTTACCAATCAGTCCTTTTTTTTTTTTTTCCCAGCACTTGTATCCATTAAGCATAATGCCTCCCCACACCACGAATCCAGCACCACCATAATTATCCCTTTCAAGAATTCTCATGATGGTAAGTAGTACCACTTTCACGCCACCAGATCAAGTGTCATCTAGAATCGGAGGAAAGAATAAAATGACTCTCATTTGTAAAGTGTACATTAGCCCATTGGTGTCTTGTCTAATTTTTATGGATAAACACCACTGAAAATGTGGTCTACAATGAGCTGTAGACGTATGGACAATGGACGTATAGGCCTACTTGTTGCAGATGTCTTTCCACAGTTTGTCGAGATATCCATGTACTGTGCTTGAATGGAGCTGACTTGCAAGCTGACCTGCTGTGGTGCATCGATTATGTTTTCTTGTTAAAACCAAAAATCTGTCTTCATGCTCTGTGCTAGAGTGGGGCAAGCATCTTACAAATATCTGGAACACATTCCATTGGTTAACATTGCCCAGAAGTTGGATACAACGCTATGTGAGATTCCAAAGTCTCTGGTAATATCAGTAATTCTGTGGCCTTCTTCAAGCTTTCCAATAATTCTTTCCTGCATGAAATCATCTAGATCAACCTTATTCCATCATGAAAAGAGCTTCCTTCAAATACAATTCACTCAGTGCAGCCTTTTGCCTTTTATCCTGTTGAGTGCTACCACATGACCCGTTCGTGCACATTTTGAAATTTTGAATGTGTATCCGCTTTCTACTCAAAATCATCAGTTATACAAATTGCCACAAACTGATTCATCTGAATTTGCAGTTATAATCTTCAGAAATAGTATTTGTCCTTAGGTTTTGGACATTAGTGTAATTACCAAGGCATAACCATAAGGCATAAGTGAAACGATAAAGTTCTACTTTATCGTTTCACTACTCTATATTACCACTGAAGTTCATAACCATTTGGATTCCTTTTTCTTATACAATATTTTTCATTCATATCAGAAATCACATGAAACATAAATTAATTGAGCACACTACTGTGACCAACTTATTATACTGTTTTGCATAGTGGAGCATGGCTCACTCAGAATATGAGTGGTGACTAAGCCATGTTGCCAGATGTAATGTTATGTAATTATAAAAAGGAACCAGACTTATTTTGTGAAAAAGAAATAATTAAGTAATAACTATGCCACATTTGTATATGTATAATTATGTGATTACAACAAATGATGAAAAGTAGTCATCATAGCAAAATGGCATTCTTGCTACCAAAACATATTTCCATATTTAACAATATTACATTGCAGGAGTATAGAAAATCATTAATGAAAACAGACTTCTCACAATAGGTCTATTAGTTACATGAGATTTTTAGTGCAGTTTGAATTACTAAGCAACATGCATTTTACATGCACAGAATAATTCATCATCATCACAATAAATTTTAATAAATATATCTGAGTAACATTTCCCAACTGGTATAGATTTTAGAATCAGTTACCACATGTCCAGTGACGTAGAATAATTTGTTGATCCCAAAAGCACATCAGGTGGACGATACCATAATGTGACTACTTCATGTGAGAATGTCCTGCTGGGTACAGATTTTGCACGAGCCAGACCTTTAAATAAAGTGCAAGGTGTAAATATGCAAGGTAAAAAATTGATTGAGCTGTAAATATAAATATATATATAATGTTTAATATATATTTAAATGGAATTTAAATTTATGTGGAATTACCAGGCTGGTAAGTATGACAAGCTTAGGAGTGTGCTTGGCTCAGTGCCATGCCATGTAAAACTGCAAGGGCTGGATGTTGATAGTGCATGGATGGTGGTTAAGAAGTGTTTGCAGGAGGCAATGGTTGACTGTATACCAAGAGTCCGAATAACAAATCAAGTAGGGGTTAAATGGATGAATAACACTATTAAGCTTGAGCTGCAAAAAAAAAAGAAACAATTGTGGAGGGAATTTAAGAAGAAAGATGACCAGCAGGTGCAGGAACAGTATAAAGCTCAGGCCAGAAAGGTAACAAGGGTTGTAAGAAAAGCAAAAGTGGATTATGAAAGAAAATTGGCCATGCAGGCTAAAGAGAATCCCAAACAGTTTTTTCAATATGTTGCAAGTAAAAGGAAAAATGTTCATGGCAGAATGATTTTAAAAAATGCTGAGGGTAGGGAGGTAACTGAATCAGTCGATATAGTGGAATTACTGAGCGAGCACTTTGCAAGAGTATATCATCCAGGTGGTGGCATTGCAGGAATGGAAAAACCAACAGCTTATACTGAAATTGTGATGAACGAAGTAGAGGTAAATAGTCTATTACAGAACCTCAATGTCAATACATCTGTGGTATTGGATGGTATGCCAGCTCATGTCGTATGTGAAGCGGTTATAGAATTAGAATTGTCAGTGTCCTTGACCATTTTGTTTAATTTGAGCCTCGGGTCTGGGTCAGTCCCAAGGGACTTAGATAGATTGGAGTTCTGGGCTAAGGAGAATGGATGTCAATTTAATGTGGCAAAATGTAAGGTTATACATTTTGGGGTGAAAAGATTAGCAGCAGTTTACTACATCGGTGGAACTGTACTCCAGGAAATTGATGAGGCAAGAGATTTAGGAGTGTTGGTGGATAAGGAGTTGAAGTTTAGGGGGCACAATGCAAAAGTGGCCAAATCAGCTCATCAAATCACTTGGTTGCTGAAGAATACGTTGACGAGCAGAGACAAGCATGTTATTGTTCCTCTGTATCGAGCCTTGATAAGACCCCATCTCGACTACTGTGTCCAGATTTGGTTACCTAGGTTTCTTCTTGATGGGGAGGAGGTTGAGAGGATCCAGAGGCGAGTGACCAAGATGATAGTAGGTCTGTGGAGTGAACCTTATGAGAACAGGTTGAGGATTTGTAGGTTGCAGAAATTGGTTGATAGGCGGAGGAGGGGAGATATGATTGAGACATTCAAATTACTGAAGGGTTTCTATAAAATAATTCAGAAGATATTTTTGAGAACAGGGCTGGTTGTGGGAGGACTAGGGGACATCCATGGAAGCTGAGCAAGAGTGTGGTTAGTAAGGCTGTTAGAGCTGAGTTCTTTACTTTTAGAGTGGTGAATGAGTGGAATGGGCTGCCAGAGTCTGTGGTGGGTGCTGTGACAGTGAATGAGTTTAAGGTGAGGTATGATAGATACTGTAATGTCGAATAGTTGTGATGAACATGATTTAGGGCCTCCCTCGATGAGTCTAAGGACTCCCTGGAGTTGCCCGTAATAATAATAATAATAAATAGTTGTGTTGTTTAGGATAAATAAATATAAAGGAAGTGTTAGATTATGATAAGAAACTGAGTTTTGTAACTAATTTAGTGTTTTACTGTTGCACAACACTGCAGAGACAAGTTACTGGACACTGAACATAGAGATCAGAACATTGTAATCAATGTTCATCAAGCAGCATTTAGTAATAATCAATCATTTATCTTTCTCAACCATATTTATGTGAAAGGAGACCAAACATAAAATTTGCAATGATGAACACAATTTGTTTGCTATATCACTAGTTTTAGCTGTGATACACAAAGTATTTTTGGACATAATTATTATTCATAAACTAATCCCATGAAATAATTCTGTTAATATAACAAAGATTATATTAAATTAATATAATTAATAAATACTTATGATAAATGATTATCATCAACAGATAATAATAAATTAATATACTTAACATGTTAATGATAAATTAATATAAATAATCAATAGTAATATCAAATATAATTAGTTCTATTACCAGTGGCACAGAAAAATCAGATCCTTATTCCAAGCAATATGTCAGCTTCTTCCTCCAGTTATCAACATATGCTTGAGGATAATAAATATTTTTTTTAATATTATTAACTAATTCAAAGGAGAATGTTTTATTTATATTTAGGCTACTTCTGAGAACCTCCATAACTCGGTTGTTTTAGATAAAGTCCTTTTGTTAGAAAGAACTGGATCTAAATCACATCTAGGATTGAGGAACCTTTCAGGGATTTCCAATTGAAGATGAGTTAGTTGGTCTTGTACAGAGTTGAAAAACCCAGAAACTTTGGGTTTTTATATCCTTCACAGACAAAAACTGGCCATAACAACACACATAACTGACAATCATAATACACTATGCAGGGAGGATTAACTACCCTGTCAGAGCATTAATTAGGTTTCAAAGAATTTAAGTTACATAGGCATGACAGAGAATTGAGCCTAACATGAAACAAAAAAATGGGAATTAAAATGGGAATACTAACCTCATCAAAACTGTGTATTGGATTTGTGGTCACTGCAGAAATTCATTGATAATTACAGATGAAGGAATAGCCATGCATAACACCAGTGTTAATGGAAAGTTTAAAAAAAAAGATCCATTCAACATTATGTGTAATGTGCATCTAGACAGAAAGCTGTGACCTAGTTGCAAAGGTCAGAAGATGCCAGCCTGGTTGGACGAGTGGTTAGCGTATTCGCTCTCCAGCCAGAAGGCTGCGGGTTCAAATCCCGCCGTGGGCATGGATGTTTGTGATTGCCTATGGAAATACTAGTGGTGGCGGACGATAGATGGCATTGGTGTGGTTAGTGGATTGAGTGATGGAGACGGAGAGTGGTAGAGTAGGTGCCCTCCCTCAATGAGTCTTTGGACTCCCTGGAGGTGTCAAATAATAATAATAATAATAAAGATAGACCATATCATTGGAACTTACTTAACAGGCCTCTGTGCCAAATCCAATGAAATGCTTTAGAAATATCAAGAGCAACTATTTAAGATTCCTCCAAACATTTCCATGGTTTGTAGCATAAACAGATTGAACAATGGCTAAAATATAGTTCAAACTATTGTATGATTTAACACATTGAGTCCTAGACCTACTGGGACTTAAAGACCCCTGTGTCATGACCATTTTTAGCTCTATTTAAAAAAATTACTGTGCAGTATTTCTATAGAATATCCAAATAATTATTTTTTGTCTTTTAGTTTGCATCTCTGACGATTAATTGGAACAAAAATTTTTAGTTATACATGTGGTATGGGTTCCAGAAATGGGTTGCAAGAAATCAAGGTTTTTGAAAAAAATAAAGAGTAGTTAATACTTTTTTTTAATTTATTTCTTTAGTGTTTTCAAAATTCAACAAATTCAGTCAAAAGATTGCTTAGATATTACATAAATAATGAAAATTATAAATAAAATTTATGTGTGTTATTATTATGATGAAAATATCATTTTCAGGCAGGCGTTATGATATGATATACTAATATAAATTCCCTTTTTTATTAATGAAAGTCAACCATCCTCATGAATAATGAAGCTGAAGGTTCAAATATAACTACAGTACAGTCTGATAATGAATTTCAAGCATTTATTATTATTTTTGGAATTTTTAATTTAGTGATGTAAATATACATCGATGGGATTGTGGGTTTATGCATGACTGATGTATATTTATATCGTAGGGCTCAAAGTGTTAATGAACCCCTCATCTCTCAATGGATATTATGAATTGACTTGAATAAGAATTTAATATGAATCATTCAAACATATTGCTTCTCTTACAATTTTAACTACATGCACTTTCTTCCACTCAACATGTGAAAAGACATATCTGATATGAATAGTAATAACTGATTCCTGACACACCACCTCATCAACTGCATATGTTAGTAGTTTAGGTGCTCTGTGCTGAAAACTTTGTGTTTGTTAGTAACATTCCTCATAATTAAGTAGGAGGATTAAGTAATAGGTAAGAGGGTGAGATATGTATAGTGGGGTAGAGTGCGATGAGTCCTTGGAAGTGTCATGTAATAATAATAAGAAGAAAAAATATAGTAGTACCATAAATGTAATGGTACTTTATGGTAGTACCATAATCCACCTATAAAATTAATGGGTAGATTAATTTTATAAGCTACCATTAGAAAATGAGATAAATTTTAAATTAATTAAAATCTATCCATGAGTAATGAAATGAAATAAAAAGTAATGAGCTAAGTTGGTACTGTACCATTATTACTAATCTTAAAGTTTGCTCGACTTTTAGCCAATTTTGAGGACAGACTCTGCTGAGAACAGAAAGTCCAAGACAATCATCCCCACCACCACACACATCAAGGAGCTTTCAGTTTCCCCTATTAATTATAGCTTTTGTAGGGGCTCCAAAAACTTTCATTAAGTCTACTAAAATTAGATAAGCCAGGAACCATTCTCTGAAGACCTAAAGTAACACCCTAACTATGTTACTTTAAACTTCAAAATTCGTTACTTTAACCTTCTAAATAACCTTCAAGCTCATAAGCAAGCTGGTTATGTTCAGAACATTATTATTATTATTGTTGTGTTATAAAAATTTATCATGTTTTTTTTTATTTGTTTTAAATATTTAGAAAATGTTATTGGTTTAAATCACACTAGGAGACACAGATATTTGTGACTGTTTCTTGGTGGTAGACAAATTTCATTGAATGACATGAGACTACTGCCCTGCTTATTATAGGCTAACAAAGTGCCCTCCCTTGCTACATGTCTAAATATGGCCTCATTATCAGTGTGACATGTCAAGTATGCTTTCTCTTGTCCTCTCCAGTAAAGACAAGAAACTGAAGCTTCTGATGGAGAGGTGGAAAATCCATTGAAAATATCCACATGTATATCCACAGGGGAAAAAATATTTAATTGATTTATTATGATGTAAATACAGGAATTGCATTTGTGTCACATAAACCATCATCAGTGTAAGAGAATAAATAATGGAAATTTATATTCAACATTTTACATGCAATGAACAGTGGTTATCTTTTCATGTGCAGGCACAACAATGCTAGATTATGAACTATGCTATCACCACTTTCATTTACTGCAAACCTAATTTCTCTGACAGCTACTTTCATGTAATTATATGTTTCATGTAATTTCACATATCACAAATATATGTTATCACAAAATCACTGCTGTCAAGAGCCCATACTCTCTCTTTTTCAGAAATGTCTCTTCAGCAAGAAATCTCTATTATCAACCAAATCTCTCTCTCTCACTCAATAGTTACAATCCAAAAATCATAAACAAAATCAACTGTTTTTCTCCTAATTCTATGAATGAGAATAACTCAAATAGGATTTCCAAAGAGATGACTCTCAGAGAATTTCCATTCTAAATATGAAAGGCACTTCTGAAAATGTTTCTCATATTATCATTAAGAAATTCCAACTTGTTATCACATAAAACCTATCAGCAGTCTCTTTTTACCTTCTCCAAAAGACAAAGTGCACTCCCAGGTTGCTGCCTGGAGTCTATCAAATTTTTTGCAACTTAAACTTATTCTACTTGAGCTACCATGGTCATTTCATTGCTAAATGTATTTCTGAACACCAATCTTACATTGAACTGAATAAATGCCACAAATCAGACCTCATATTAATAATGATACTAAGATGCTACAACTACAAATTTGAATGTGCATATATATATATGGATCCCAATAGTGCAATAACTTATAATCTAGCATCTTCTCATGCTTGCATGAGAGGAAGTCTGACCTTGTAGCAAAGAGAGGAAATGAATCGGTCATTATCAATCTACAGGGCTGTAGATGTTAGGCAGCTATTCATTTCCTTCCACTGTGAGAAAATTGCTTACTATGATGAAAACTAAGACTTGTTGTGTCTAAGAAAGAGAACCCTATTGTACAATTTATCTCTTGAACTGTAACCAGAGGTGTATGGTGTTAGCGAAGTTATATGGACTTACTAAGCTTTTGACTCTATTTACTTTCTTTGTGTGCCTTGTAGGGCACACTGGTGATGCAGCTAACTCACTAAAGAATGATTTCTCCATTACCCAACATCTGGAGTTGAATAGTACAAGGTACTGTAGGGACTCAGGCCTTTTCTTGCCCAATATGGGAGAGAAGGGACACAGTATGATTTAGACTGCTTTCAGTGCAAAATTAGAAAAATATAAATAAATTAAAAACATAAAAGGCATAAATTTTATTGTTGTTGTTAGGGAGGGAGATGATGGCAAAGAGTAAGGGGGATGAAAGACATGTACTCACTAAGTTATTAAACTTTTTTAACATATTTTATTGAGCCAATATAATTTTACTAGTTGTTTAATATAATTTCATTCAATTTTTACTACTAATCTTTGTTTGTAATTAAAAAAAAAAAATCCCAAAATTTTTTTCTACTCTGCTGTCATGCAAAGCATATTGTCTCACTCTCCTAGTGTTATGATCATTAGTTGAAAACCACTTGCTGGTACATACTGGAAGAAAATAAATTTTAAAAAAATTCAAGGGAAAAACGATTATTATTATGACTATATGACATCTCTAAGAACTCATAGTGAGAGGGTACTCCAAACTACACACTATCTAAAAATATACGGGAAGAAAATCTAATATCTATCTATTTAATCGACCATCTAATAACCTACTACACACTACCATCTATGCCAGTGGGCAGTAGATGGCGTAGCCAATTTGCCTATGCGAAATGAAAAACCCTAGTTTCTGAGAGCAAAAATCCTGCTACATCTGATCTCTTACTGCAGAGGTAGTAATTTTAATCTGAAAAAGCCATTTAAAGATTCCACGGATCAGAACGAGAATGAACTCAGGTCTAATGAATGGATGCAGTGTCCCTTCATTCTTCCAGCTGTGCTAGGGAGGTGCTAAATAAGTAATAATACGATACATTTAAACGGTAATAAGTTTCAATGTTTACTTACTAAAATAATTATTAAAATAATATAATTGGAATTATGTAATTTTGAAATTTACATCAGTTTACAAAAAGAAATTACAAGAAAAATTTGTTAGCTGGAGCTGTTTACGCGAAATTGATGTTGATGACACCAAAATTCAACTTGATATATATTACACTCAGGATCAACCTTCTCTATAAAGGGGCCCGGGTGCAAGAAATCTTTAGGGGCCCTAGAATATTTTTCAAAGGTAAAAATTAAAGGATTCGAAATAAACGTATTGTAAAACCTCTTACCTGCAAATGATTTGGGCACAGGAAAACAAACAAAAAAAAAACATTTGAAATATAACACGTTAACATAACATTTACTGAACACAAAACACTAATATAATAGAGAAACACAGAGATATTATTATTACTGGGGCCCCTAAAATCCTGTCGATAAAATCCCTTTAGTTATAAGCAAAATTAGAAGAAAAATAAAAAATAAATAAATAAAAAATACGTTTCCGCAAATGTGTACCTACTGTGCCCACTCGATCGTGGGGCCGGGGTACATTGCACCCATCGCACCCCCCGAGATGGTCGGCCCTGCCTACACTTGTACTTGAATGATTCTAAAAAAAAAAAAAAAAATTGTATAGTATTTCTTCCAAATACTATACAACTAAGGCTTAATTTTGAATTTAATGACCTATAAAATTAATTTTGTAGCTTAATCATTAGAAAATAAGCTTTCACCGTTGACAGTTCAATGCTGTTGAATTAATGCTAAGAATTAATCACACAAAATTTTTTTTGAAATCAAACACGTTTACACATGGTGACGTCTTACAATATCATCATTCATGCGTTCGATTAAGTTCATCCACCTGTATCCTTTATCTAAATATTCTTTTCAAACAGCAAGACGAGCTAGCAAATACCTACCGAAGTCTGCAAGCTTCAATTCTCCAACTTCGCTGATCAATAGATTTTGTGGCTTCAAATCCCTAGGAAAAAAAATGAAAAAATGATGAGAGTGAAGAACGTAAAAAAAAAAAAAAAAAAAAGAAAAGACGGGTAATATCTTGCACTTGCACACTAGAGCTGTTTGCTAGACTTTGGCATCGCTATGATCTCCCGAGAGATTCCTATGGCATTATAGCAAACGCCAGCTAAATTTCAAGTTTGAATTCCCAAAGGTAAACTGTTGTCAGCAGAGAAAAAGTTAGTGAAATCGCTGATTTGATAAAATGACTTTTTTTTTTCTTTTTTTGTCCATTGCTATACATCGTGACGTGACGTCATATGCTGTAGAGGAATGCTAAAAGTATAGGAAAATATTTCATACGAGAAAGGTTCGATTACTGAAAATCCTATATACTAAAACGCTATTCTTGAAGTAAATGTTTTCAATCAGACATTGCAATAAATATTATTTTTAAAGAGTTTTGTTGCACTTGAGTTAATAATGAACTGTTCATAAAATTATAATTTGTTTTGTGAACCCAGGCATTCTCACCATCAGACCTAGCATCGTCTTCCACAACTGACTCCCGTGAAAGAGAGCCACCCATTCAATAGCAAAACAGTTATATTGCCGTAAATAATATTGCATGTTACAGCCAGGGTGACCACATCTAGTCACGAATACTTCGCAACACTGTTTTCGGAAAAACAAAGCGAGGAACGGGACAGAAACAAATTCCTCCCATTCATACCTAAGATAACCCAGAAAGAGGCGGAAGAATTTGACATCCCGATAACAGCAGCAGAATTCAGGCAAACAGTAAGGCATTTACCAGACAAGAAATCCCCAGGAGAAGACGGTCTTACAAACGAATTTTACAAGCACTACTTCCAAAAATTCGAGCATTTATTTATGAGAATGACCCAAGAAATATACCAAACACAAATAAAACCAGACAGATTCAGCACAGGGTACATCACACTTATCCCGAAAACTTCAGACAGAAAAATTAAAAGACATAAAGCAATGGAGAGGGATAACACTTTTAAACACCGATTACAAGATCATCTCAAAAATCCTATCCAATAGAATCCAAAAGTACCTACAGAAATTAATATCTCCCGCACAGACTTGTGCAATTAAGGGCAGAAATATAGCAGACACAATTACTCATTTAAGATCAGTATACGAGTACTGCAGTCTGACTGACAAACCCTGTGTCCTACTAGGCTTGGATATAGAAAAGGCGTTTGACACCATAAGCCACGTATATATATTCAAAGTTGTTGAGGAAATGGGATTTGGCCCAAAATTTAGGAACTGGCTGCAAACTTTCTACGAGAATGCAGAAAGTCAAGTAATCGTGAACAGGAAGCTATCCGCATCTTTTAAAATGAAATGCTCAGTGAGACAAGGAGACCCCCTCTCTATGGCCCTCTTCGTCCTTGCACTAGAACCAGTCATCAGAGCGATCAACTCCAACAAAGAAATCAAGGGAACAAACATTCACGGGGAGAGCCAAGCAAAAATATTGGCATATGCTGACGACATCACATTAACCCTAGAGACGGAAACATCCATTGAAGAGTCAATGAAATTACTAGACGCCTTTGCAAGAGCTTCTGCCCTGAAAGTAAACCTGAATAAATCTCATTGCATGCTAATAGGAAAATGGGAAAAGAACCCTGAGATTCCTCAAGGCATAAGAACTCAGGAATACTTACCGGTTCTGGGAGTTAAAATAGGCGGCCCAGAAACGTATGAAAAACAGTGGAAAGAACTCCACGCAGCTGTTGCGTGGAAAATAAATACTATGCGCCCAAGACAACTATCTGTAAGAGGAAAAGCGCGAATATGCAATATATATTTATCCTCTCGCATCTGGTACAAAGTGAACAACATCCCGTACCATGGGCAATGGGCAGACAAGATCCACAGGCTGTGCGCCACCTACATCTGGGGCTCTCGGTACGAACCGATGAGGAGAACAACGCTCTTTCACGAATTAGAAGCAGGAGGTCTAGGTCTAATTAATATCCACTTAAAAACAGTTATCAACAGAGCGAAAATGGCAGAAACAGCAAAAAGTCATACCATGGATATGCAATAGCATTCCTACAGAAATGCCTTCCACACAGAATAATCAGCACAATGCCAGAGATTCACGGAAGAGTTCCCAGAATGTTTACAGAGATGGCGGAGGGATACGTATTTGTAACAGAGCGCATCAACACTGAAACCTTAATAAGTCAAAAAACAAAAGCAACATACTACAAACTAAGCAGAACAACCATTCCCATACCACAACATAGAGAATTAAGAAGAGGACAAATCACACTCAGTCCGGTATTAAACAATATCTTCAAGCTCCCAATACATCCAAAGTATAAAACCTTCTTCTTTAAAGTACACCATGCCTGCCTACAAACCAAGATGTGGATAGTGGCTAAAGGTGGCATGCAACATGTCAGTTTTGCCAGGAACCGGAGACACTATACCACCTAATGTTATATTGCAAGGAAGCAGAAGTAACTTGGAAAGCCGTTAAAAGATGGCTTCCAGAAATCAAAGTAATCAATGAAGAAATGTTATTCTGGCTAAAAGGAAAACATATAAACAGGGTGCAAACAATTGTTCTAATCCTAACGATGTACGCAATTTGGGCTCACAGGTGCGACCAAGCGTATGGAAGGGAAGACAGTCCCGGAACAATATCGAAATTACATCACTACATCCAGGAGGAGATCACCAATTCGGTCCAGTCCAGAAGAATGACTACAGAAGAATGGACACACTTTACCTCCAACCTTACATCAGATGAACCCTCCAACCAACAACAGAACGACACCTTCATCACTCCTAGTGGAAATGGGGCAAATCGGAAGTAAATTCGGAAGGATACTAACTCTCCACCTCCATCAGAGGAAACAGCACCTGAGTCACTTGGAACAGATCTCCTACCGCAGGAAAAAAAAAGTGCTCTCCTACTTCATTGCATGCGAATGTTATTTCGCTGTACAGATGTATATATGGTTTATCTTGTAGAATACATAGATTGCTAAATATATAATAAGTGTGATATATAATTATATATATGGTATGTAAATAGAATTAACTGTATATTTAAAAATATATATATATATATATATACCTTAAATTATACCTAATTATACCTTAATTGATGTAATAGTGAAAATAATGTGTATGTAACTAACAGATGAGATTCCCTGTTTATAAGTAAAGGAAGTTAAGGCATTTTAAGAGAACAGTAATGTAACAACTACATTATAACATGATGATATAATATAAAATGAAACTTCGATTGAAATAATGGTATAACAAATGTATATATTGTATATAGAATTCATTATGATGTAAATAATTGCAAAAGTTTATAATAAAGTTGTATAAAAAATAAAATAAAAAACCCACATCTAGTACTTTCGTACTAAATCTAGTACGTTTTATAAATGTTTAGTGTTCTAGTACGCTCACCAACAGATCTAGTACTTTTTTCCCTCCCGAATAATAATAATAATAATACAACAACAACAATATGAGAGTTAGACATGAGTTTAATATTTTTCTCTTCTCCCACTTCCCCATATGTCACATTCAGTGACACAAGAATGATTTCTCTTTTTTTCCTATCGCTAGTCTCCCCCCCCCTCCTGTATTCGCGCAATCCGAACTGGCATTAGCCAATGAAAATATATTCTTCGCTGTTCAAACACTTCTCGCGCGTTATAAGAAGTCCAGTGTTTTTATTAACAAAAAGTTGTTTAATTCTTCATCGAAAATATTATTATTTAGATTTTACTTTTAAACATGGACAAGTAACAAGAAAAACTTTCCAAAAAATTTCAGAGGAAAATGAGTCAATAAAGTACATAAACGGGCTATTGAAAGTGAAGATCTTAATGCCAGCCCTTCCCTCTCACAAGAAACCACTCCTGACACAGGTAATTCAGATAAAAGAGAAAGTGATGCTAGTTACGATTCAAATTCAGGTTTGCAAGGCTCATCTAAAAAGATGAAAAAATCATATAAGCAAAAATTCAAAGAAGAATGGTTGGAGGATCCCTTTCTTAAATCCTGGATTTATTCAGGTAAAAGTAAAGGGCACACTGCTTATTGTAAATTTTGCATTAATAGCATTAATGGTAGCAAACGTCTATTGATTCGTTATGCAAACACTCCAAAACACTAGCAGAATGTAGAATCTAAAAGAAGCTCACCAGGTATAATGTCATCGTTTAAATCCAGTTCCAAATAATAGTCGGAAAAATAAATTAAAGAGGCAGAATTAAGATTATGTTCACATGATTCAGACAGGTCCCTTCCGTACAGGGGTGCAAGAGTGCAAAGAACCTGGGCGGCACAATTTAGGGGTGGTATAATCAAACACGTTCATAAAAAATAGGGAATAAATAATACACTGAACTGTTTGTGCATATTTGTCACCTTCGAATGTGAAGATTTCAGTGAGGGGCTAAGTCGCTGGGTAGTTCAATAAATGGTACGAGCTTCAACACAACTTACTTTAATCACTGCTCTCAGCACTCTGAACAAACATTCTATGAATTTCTTGAGTTTTCTTCTCGATGGACTGTGTTTCACTCAGGATATCTCCATGAGTGCAGGTCACAAAGATGCCTCCGACGATCTCGAGCCTCTCTTCCATGTTATACCCACAGATTTCACTAGTGGATCTTCTAATCTTGTAGGTGGTCTTCCTGGTTTTCTCTTATTCTTGTTGCCAGTTGAATATTCTATATGTCCATCTATTATTCCTGAATCTGGCTATGTGACCTGCCTATCTTATACTTCAGTTACCATATCTTTTATGCCTGATCGCTTTCTTAGTTCCATGATTCTAACATGTTCCATTTTGTTGATGTTACAGATCCTACGTTCCATTGCACGCTGAGTTATTCTGAGAGTCTCTTCTTCTTTTCTTGTCGTGTTCCATGTTACATTACAAGAGTATGTTTGTTTATTATATAAAAATAAGTTTTTTTTTTTACTATTTGTGTTTATTCTTTATTTTAATATACATTCCTCTTAATGTGCAGTATAATAAAAATGATTTGTAACGTGTTATTGTACTTCGGGATCCTTTAATTTTTAATGGAAAGGGGGGGGGCACAAAAAATTTGCACTCAGGCGCAAACCAACGGAACTGCCCTGGATGACGAACACAATCTGCTTTCGTGGCTTATGGATACTCTTCCAACTCTATTGAAAACAATTGCTCCCCTGATAGTGAAATTGCTAAGAAAATACAGTGTGGATGCACTAAATGTAACTATCTTATAAAAACTGCTTTGGCTGTAGATTCAAGTAATGAAATCTCAAAAAAAAAAAAAAAAAAAAACCTCCTTTGATGAATGGACTCCTTTTGACAAAAGAAAAATTGAAACATTCATCAGCTACAGATTTTACTGTTTCTGAAGAGTTAATTAATTTAGCAAAATCTGATAAAAATAATGAATAAATACTTACAGTGTTTTTCTTATGGGTGGGAACTCCTGTATATATGTAAATAGCGTAATAAATAAATGAAAATTTAATGTTACACTATTTTAAACACTAAAATGAGACTAAAAATTATATGGTAAATTAATACGCATGTGAAGTGCTAGAGTTACAACTGGGACTTCTGTTATGATGATTATCTCATATACAACTGCAGCTCTTGGACTCATAGATGATACAAGATGTGGGTTTCGACTTTTTTTTTTTCTTTTCATATTTGTTGTACATGTGTTAATTTAGCGGTTTTACATCGAGTTCATCTATGATAATAAGGTAGTCATATCGTATAATGTCTTAAATAGAGTGAAACGAAAGTAAATGAAAATTTAGAACTTTTTTTTCAGATCTAGTACCTTTTTCCTGTATAAGTTTGTACGAAATATTTTTGTTGGGTGGTCACCCTGGTTATAGCTCAGTGTATACTGTGTATGTTGCGCTGTAGTTGTCGTGTCAGTTCTCAACTAGGTACCAACCGTATTTGAATAGATAAAGTCAGTACTTTTCGCTGATACTATCAACGTATAGATAATTAAATGTGTTACTCGCAAAAAAAAAAGTATAACATAGAACTCAACAGCGTTAATAATCTCTGTTATAGAGTTATACGTTATACTTTTATATGCGTTCGAATTATTGTTTATTGTTACCATTATAATTCATTTGGCTAGTAAAATCGATTGCCATGCCCGAAAGTAAGTGTAAATTTACGAATCCTTGATGGAAAAATTTCCTTTTTTTTTTTCTTTTTTTTTTTTTTTAAAAAGAGTCACCAACATATGAACATTGAAATAGTTCGGAGCACTTAATGTAAAGCACATTTCCTATCGCACTTGGAAGACATTCCGATGTATTGCAACCAGGGCGGCTCGTGCATAGGCACTGCGGAACTGCAGCACTCCCAATTTTTCTCGATATATAAATATATTTATTAATTTATATTTGCTGGTAATTAATTTTATCATCAACAATCCTATACAGTTCTCTTATTTTGTATAAAAAATAATAAAAAATTCATCTTGTAGCACTTAGGAGGGCGAAGGACGCTAGCAGCACTCACATTGCTACGCGCGCAAGCATATGCACGTCATAGTGAGCTATTAGCGTAATGCGGCACTGTCCGTCGCGCAGTTCCAATGTTGTTTATGTGCAGTTTGCGGCAGTAATAGAGTGTTCGTAGTGCTTATCGTGTTTACTCCGTCTCTTTAAATATTTGGACATTACAATTAAAGATAAAACATTTGTTATAGTTTTTATTTTAGAACATTATTGGGGTTATTGACAATTTTATCGATAATAAACAATAATTTTTAATTTTTTAAAATTTTTACCATAATTTTAATATTTTATCCAAACATGTATACACTGTGCTTACAGTGTGTATGTATATTTCGAAAGTTGCAGCACCCCCACGATTTCAAGCCACGAGCTGCCACTGATTGCAACGTATCAAAATAAAGCAACACAACAAGCGAAAGTCCAAGAGAAAAAAAAAACTGATTTCAAAAAATAATATATATGGGAATCGAATAAGAAATTCTTGCTGCTAATTAAGAAATATTTCTCTATCATAGAACAAAACATGATCATAGTTTTCGATCGATGGATTTCGGAATGCAGAACCACAATAAAAAAAAAAAAAGTGTATGACAAAAATGTTTTCTTGATTCTAGACCAAAACAGAAGCAATAATTGTGAATGTTTTTTTTTCTCTCCCCATGGCCAATGGATTTTAAGTAATGGTTTAAACAGATCAAGTTACATTTGTGACCCTGCTAGTTGATAGCATGAATATAAAACCACTTCTTTATTTTTTTTTTTTTAACGCTGTAAGTTGCATTGCTTCAGCAGAGTTTTCTCTTTAATGAATTTATTGTGGATCAAGGAGAAAAATCGACTGCATATTCACACTAAAATCAAGGAAAATTATTTCCAAAAAATGAAGTGCAATAATTTTCACGAACTGTTTGTGTGTACAGAAAAAAAAAAGAATAATAAATTTAAAATAATCAGCTACCGCTTTTTAATCCCGTATATGGAGTATGCAAGGCTGTTTTAGCCGTATGTAACTTTGGGAGACTGAGTGGGCAGCTCAATCTCCACTCGTAGCCAATCAGAGATAGCTGGTCTAATTAAGAGATAGCTGGTCTAACTAATTAAGCGGCACGCAGTAAAGAGACGGTTAACAAGTGCCGCCATCTGGTGGTACCTAACCTTAACACAATATTTTTTAATGTCTGAAGTGTGTGTTCCACGGTCGATTTTCTTGAGTTTACGACGAAAAACCAGAGTTTACGGGAGGAAAAACCCGCATTCCTGCCAGAGATCGACTAAATCGGGAACTAGTAGAAAAAGGGCTTAGAAAAAGTTCCTCTAGTCGGCGACTAGAATCGAACTCGTCATGTCCTTTCTTCGGGAGGTTTTTAGTGCTGAGGAGGGTAAACACCACTTCCATTGAGCTACACAGTGAAAAAAATATTTAAAAAATGATACATTCTTCTGAAGAGTATGCATAGCTCAGTGGAAGTGGCCTTTGAACTCCATGGCGCTTAACTGCCTGAAGGAAGACTTCAGTTCAAATCTAGTCGACGACTAGATTTGAACCGAGCAGTTTCCGAGTTAGTAAATCCCTGGCAGGAGCAAGTGGGTTTTTTCTCTATTAAACTGAAGTTTATCATCCCATAAACTCAAGAAAATCGACCGTAGAACCCATACTATCTCATCTCAGACAATAAATATACAGGATTAGGGACCACAAGATGGCGTCACTTATCAGCCACCTCTCTTCACTTGAACCAGATATTGTTGTGACAGGTTTGGGCCAGCTATCTCCAGTGTGTTTTATTTGTTTTACATCCTTTCTGAAAAATATATAAGAGATAAACATGCAAGCTGATTTAGCTACTACAAATTCCAAGAATCAGAAACTACTGAGACTTCAGGTATAAATTTTGAGGTTCATGTTATATATTTTACTTGAAATTTCACTTTTTTTTTTCAGATGGAAGGAAGTTTATGATATCGAAAGAACTTTGCTTCTAGAGGCAGATGAGGGGGATATTGGTGATATCTGAAGGATATCTATAATCGGAGAATCATGGCAAGTATGGATAAAGAAGAGATAGATCCATTGTATAACTAATCAGGCCACATTTGAAGTTCTGTGCAGAGATCTGATTACCTGGTTATACTAATGATATGGAAACGCTGGAAAGAGAGAGAGAGAGAGAATGTGTGTGTGTGTGTCGCAGAGGCAAATAACAGACTGTTTCCGGATTCCAGGATACTGAGTATGATGAAAGATTAATGGAATGTGGTCTGCATAGCTTGGAGAAGGAGATGTGATGTGACTGAGACATTAGTGAAAATGTCTGGTAAATTGGTGAAATTACTGATTGGTTGATTTGGATTTACGGCCGAAGCAACTGAGGTATGAGACCATTGTTAATTGCGTGTACTCTAATGGCCAGTTTTCCGGGAGGGGAACCCTGCCATTTCCGTAATTGGTGAAAGGGATCTATTGGTATATACAGGGGAATTAATACACAGGGAAATGGATGCGGGAGAATGAAAGGTCATTCTGGGAAACTGTACAAAGTTGATATGAATAAGGAGAGGAAAAGGAGATTCTTTGCATGGCGATTGAGAAGGAGTAAAATGTATTGCTGGAGTTGGGAGTGAATGCTCCAACGCTAATATCGTCAAGACAGATATGACAATTGCTGTGGCCTGTGAGTGTCATGGAGGTTTGGAAATAAACAATTATATCTTTTGAAATATCTAATTTTGTTCCAATTTACATTAATGATTTTTGCTGTCAAAACAGTGAATTTTAAGTGGTTGAAAATATTTTTTAAAATGTTTACTGAAGACATATCAAACCCATCCAGTCAACAGTTAATGTCCCATTTTTTATTTTGTTTTAAATTATCAGAAATCAACTAACACCTTTTATTCCCTTATAGTGAGTCGGTGAAGCTGTTTTATCGCTATCTAACTTTTGGAGACTGAGGGGGGGGGGGTAGTTGTAGTTCAATACCCGGTAGTCAATCAGAGATAGCTGGCCCAAGACTAACTAATTATATGCTGCATCCAGTGAAGAGAGGCAGCTAACAAGTGCCGTCATCTCGTGGTCCATAATTCTAACACTATACTTACTGTTTGAAAAAAGTGAACCCAAGTTTCCAGGAGAAAAACCCGCTCGCTCGTGCCAGAGATCGACTAACTCAGGAACCGTTCGAGAAATGGCTTAGAAAACGTTCTTTCTGTCAGCGAATAGAACTGAACTTACGAAGCTCTTTCTTCGTGCGTCTAGCACCCTGGAAGGCACACACACCACTTCCACTGAGCTACATATTACCATCCTAATTTTAACCATAAATTATAAGCTAGATTTATTAGCTTAGAATTATAGGCGAGATTTTTCTCTCAGAGGGTGGTGCGTGATTGGAATGGACTGCCATTAGATGTTGTGAGTGCAAGCAGTGTGAATGAATTCAAGAATAAGTATGATAGCTGGTTTGTGTAGTATGTGGCCTCCTTCGATGAGTCCCTAACTCCGTGGGGGTCTCTCTTAATAATAATAATTCCAAAGAGAGGAGCTCTCACTAAACGTAAAAATTGAAGGGGAATTACTCTATTTTCAGTATTCCAAAATTGTTTTGTAAAATTTTGACAAATAGGATTAAAAGTGAAATAGAAAAGATATTAAGGAATTGAGCAAGTTAGTTTTAGAACACGTGGAAGTACTATAATCACATTTTTACCTTAAAGAACATTTTTAAACAAAGCATAGAATTTAGAAGCTCGTGATACCTAAAATTTATAGATTATGCCAAAGCGTCTGACAGCGTTAATAGAAAAATATTTTGCATAATCATTAGAAGCTATGGAATTGCTGACAAATATGTGAGAATAATAAAAGGATGCATAAAGGAAGTTGTGTTATTGCACAGCAAAAAGCATCAGATTGGTTTGAGATAAAGACTGGGTTGTGTAATGTCTAGTTTACTTTTTAATATTAATTGTACTGATGGATTATGAGAAAAGTTACAGGTGTAAGAACAGGATGGAATACTATGTCACAATAAAAGATCTAGATTATGTAGATTATGCAGACGACATATTTTTTTATATCATCACTACACTGATAATATGCAAGCAATATCAGAAGCATCGTATAAAACAGGTAGGTTTGTCTTGAAATTAATATGATGAAAACAAAAGTTCTATTCAATTTAAAGTTGAATAGCAAATACCGCAAAGAAATTAAATTGATCAACAGGCAGCAGAAATTAAGAATTTTATACTGGGAGTTAATGTTGATACTGAAGGCGATGCTTGCTTTCAGAAAATTAAATAATATGTGGAGATCAAGTACTATAATAAAACCAAAATAAAGATTTTTCAATAGCAATGGCTACCTGGAGGAAGTAAATATATAAATAAATCCTCTATGGCCTTTTATTCCCCAAAGGGAGTAGGCAAGGCCGTTTTAGCCCTATCTAACGTTTGAGGCTGAGGTGCAGTCAATCCCCATCCTTAGCCAATCAGAGATAGATGGTTTAAACTACCAATGATATTAAAAGGCATCCGCGAAGAGAGTAGATACCTATCGCCATCTCATGCTCCCTAACTCTAACGAAATATATAATTGTTTGAAATATCGTGGGTTCTACCCGAAATGTCTTGAATTTCAGGGAGAGAGAAAAAAAAAAACATCTCACATGCCAGAAATCGACTAACGCGGCGGCAACCAGTCGAAGAAAGGCTTATAAAACCCTCGAATTGAGGGCCAGAATCGAAGATAGAATAGTCTTTCTTCGGGTAGTCTAGCGCTATCGATGTAAACATCATTTTCACAGGGCTACATAGGCCTTCCCTAGAGGAAGTAATAAACCTCATATATTTTCGCATGCACTTTAACCATATACGCAAATGTTGCCACCATTACTATTTAAACTACACTATCTATAAGATTATTATTATTATACACTTCCAAGGAGTCCAAGGGCTCATTGCAAGGTCATTCTACTCCACTACACACATAACACCGTCTCCACTACTACTACTACTTAATTCTCCAACTACACACACACCACTATCAACACTATCTACCGCTCCATTCTACGAACGGTCTGTAAACTGCATGTATTCTCATGACCGATTTGCCTGTACGCGGGATTTCCAGGAGAAAAACCCTGCTACCTCCGTATGAAATCGGCTAACGTACCTTCAATTGAAAAAGCTCATATAAAGATTTCTCTCATTATGACGCGAACAGAATCCAGGTCTTTTCCAATTGAAAGGCATAATGTCTCGCTGTTCTTCCAACTGAGCTACGGAAGCGCTTTATATATAATACGCTATATTATTATTATTATTATTATTATTATTATTATTATTACATGACACCTCCAAGGAGTCCAAAGACTCATCAAGGGAGGGCACCTACTCTACTACAACTCTCCGTCTCCACCACTCCTACTAGAAAAAATCATGTACATATCTCTAGCTGAGTCCATATTGAGATATAGTATATCTTGCCACGATTTTGAAATATTTAACGACGAAACTAAACTCATAAAACAGGATAGTTATTCATTCATTCATTTCGTATGGTGATTCAACGATCGTGAGCCCCTTTTATGGGGAGGTACGGCACCATCTCAATTTCCCCTCCTATTTTTATCTGGGATCGGCATAGCTAACAATTCAGACCTATGGCTGGAGGGATTGTCTTAAGTATTTCTGACTGTATCCGTGTGTTCACGGGGCAGGTTCGCCTGCTTGCGGGATGAAAACTACCCAGATAAAGTGCGGGGGGGGGATATACCCCTGCTGTCCACGCCCAAGACCTGGCTATGGCTGAGGAAGATCCTCAAGCTCCTCACGTCGTCGACGGGAATCGAACCTAGGACACTCCTTCCCCAGGCATATGGTTGCAAAGCGCACAGCCACTGGGCTAACCGTTGGGGACAACAGGATAGTGACAGTGTCGTAACGAAAGAGGCGCCCGCGACGGGCGCAACTAGGTTTGGGGCGCAAAACGTATACATTTCTGACTTTTTTGGGTTAGGGGGGCGCAAGATAGACACTTGCCACAGGCGCTTCACACCCTCGTTACGTCACTGGTGACAATAATTCTGTCGAAGATAGCTGGCCCAAACCACCAATGATATTAAATGGCATCCGTGAAGAGAGTACAGTCGATACCTATTTAACGTTCAACATATGGGATTTCTTTTCCATGTAAACATGGCTGAACAACTCTGGAGTTTCAAACTAGCATTCATCTTTTCCAGCCGTCAATAGGCGACAACAACTGACATCCGAATGCAGCAAATCTTAGACACTGCCGAATAATAACTGTCCCATACCAAATGTTTTCATGGCTGATTTGCCTGTACGAGGGATTAAAACCCCGATCTCATAGGGAGGTAGCAGAAAAAATTCTGCTACCGCCCTATGAGATCGTTCATTACACAACGAATTCATCAAATACATTTTCTGTTAATTGCACGTGTTTTCCGCGACTTCCATATGAGATATCTAACGCACTTGCAGTTGAACAAAAGCTCTTATAAAGATTCGTTGCATTATTATTAATCGAATCCGGGTCTTTTACAACCAAGAGTAAGTGTCGCATTAAGCTTCCGAATGCGATATAGAGGCGCTAAAGTAATGCACATATTTATTTTTGAAACATTTTTGATCAAAATGTCACTATAATATTTTTAAAACAATGAGTCGAGAGTGTAAAAATAGTAGAATCAAAGAAAACTTGATAAAGAAACGCCCAGTCATGATACTACATACAACAAAAAATGTCGATTTTCAAGCATTTAACATATGGAATTTCTTTTCCTTGTAAACATGGCCGAAGTTATTGAAGCATTCGTTTTTGATCAATTTACGCATTCTTGTGAGCAAAGCAAGACGTTAAAATCGATGCAAGAAAAATAGTACTGCATAATTTATTTAATACTAAGTCGTATTACGTGGTACGCCTATTCTGAATAGCAGATGCTATTAAAACTAATTTTGTTGGTAATAATTAGAATAACGCGCCCATTGCTATATGAAACAATAATCTGTCCTAGCTTGGCGCAGCAGACAAGTACTGCATGGCGAACTAGCAGACAGCTTTACATCCAAGGCTCCGGGTTGTCGCACTTCGTGGATGGCGAAGGCCATTAGACGCACAGCAATCATTCTGGTGCTGTTGAATCTACTGCGCTAAAGTCACTTTTTCTTGTTTCTTTTATTTCCTCTTAACTATTTGTTCGCGAAGTGGAATTCAATAGAAAAATGAACGAACATTAAACTTCTTGAAGTTTTAAAGTGAAAAAACGTTCACATAACAACGGAGGTGATTGTCTACTTTTGCTGTAAGCAAAAATTCACATCTTTTTAATTCATTTATGACGTTTTAGTAGCAATTACTAACCGTTACATTTCTCTAATTATTAATCAATGATTAATCTTCTATTGATTTCCAGTATTTTGTGGATTGACTACTAAAGATTAATAATAATAATAAAGTTCAAACTGTACTGGTATTAAAGGATCTCACATTCACATATACGAGGTCATTTCAATCTGGCAGATATCTATGTGGCGTAATTAAAATTTTTCATGGAAGCAATTTTAGGAAGATGAACAAATGATAGCAGAAAATTATGATATTTTAAAAAGTAACACAAAAATAAATAGCTTCTGTGTGACTACAACTTATTATTATTAACACGGGCTAGTGCTCGCTTCCGAATTACAGTGAAAAAACCTTTACTAGAAAACGAGAGATGGCGCTGAAGTTCAATATATTTGCGTGTAGTTTTCGCAAAGTTGAATTGCAATTATATTATAATATGAAAATTCTACATAAAACAAATAAAATATTCCAATATATTCTATAATTTATGTTTATTTACATTCTATTCCTTTTAAGTGTTTTGTAATTATGCTGTTGGCTTTGCTACTACTTTACTTTACTTACAGCTTTAAAATTTTTTAATCTTTAATTTTTAAAACGACTTTAAATAAAATACTCAGTCGTTTCATATTTAATCAGGGCCGGCGGAAGCGGGCATGCAGAGCATACGGGCGTCGCTAGGAGGGGTAAGTCGCCGCCAGGGCACGGTTCATAAGTAAATTTTTAAGAAACAAAATTTTTATCATAAAAACAAAAAAAATCTTAAAATGATCATATTAAAATAAATAAGGCCGGATACACCGAATAAAAATTTTAAAAAATTGTATATTGCCACCTCTTTGATCAGCCGGCTGTTTACAATTTTGTAGCGAGAGCAGGCTAAATGCTTGTCTGCAGAATGTTGTGTCTACTGCAATCTTTTCGAATTTTCGTGCAAAACATTTGTCTAGTTAACCAGTCATATGGTACGCATCTCGGTAGGCTACCGACAATAGGGCAGTGCGGCTATTATTTCGTCTTTGTGTCGCGTTGTGTAATAATGTCTTGTGGGTATAAAATAGAAATAGAATCAAAAATTTAAAAAACGTTATCCGATGCACAAAATCGTAATCGTCATGCTGCGAAAGAAGCAGATATTAAGAAACAAACTGAGGCTCTTAATAAATTTGTTAAAATATCAAAATATTCTGATGCAGATTATAACCAACTCGATACATCAGAAATCAGAGTTGAAGAACCGTGCACTTCATCCAGTTTTCATGAAAGTACTATTGCAACTATTGAACAAGATAACAAGACGCATGATTTAAGTGAAAAACAGTTAGGAGAAGATTTAGTTGTAGTTGACCACGAAACTAACACATTGTTAGACTGTAAATTTAGAAGATCCAGGTAAATGTGGAAATATTGATGAAAAATTACGAGTTGTTTTAATTGAAATGGGGCCTGTTCAAAAGAAAAATATAATATATCCCAGAGACACCTATGGTCGTAAATTTGGCCACACGTATTATAATAGAAAAATGGAAAACGGGAGCTCGTGCCAAGAACATGGCTCATTTATTCCGAAACTTTAAATTCTGTTTTTGCTTTTGTTGCAAATTTTTCGCACCTACTGAATCAAGCAGTCTTGTAGAAGGTTATAACGATTGGAGAAATGTAAGTACAACTTTACATAGACATGAGACTAGTTTAACTCACACGAAAAATTTCTTAAAATGGAAGGAACTTGATAAAAATTTAAAAAACAAAACTACTATTGATTGCCAGACTCAAAGCATGTATGAAATGAAAACGAAACATTGGACGAGTGTTTTAGAACGCTTGATTGAAATTATAAAATTCCTTGGTAGCCAAAATTTAGCTTTTCGCGGATCATCTGATAAATTATATGAAAGGAATTAGCCGAACTGTTTGCGAAGTTTGATCCCGTTATGGAAAATCATGTTGAAAGGGCCCTACAAGGAAACAATAGAGTACGCTATTTAAGTAAAGACAGCCAAAATGAAATATTGGAAACTTTAAGTAATGCAATCAGGGATAAAATCTAAATATTATTCCATAATTTTAGACTGCACACCTGATGCAAGTAAAACAGAACAAATGACCGTTATTATTCGCTTTGTTTCCTGTGACAATGGAATTGTCAAGATCAGGGAAAACATTTTAGGTTTTGCAGATATATCAGATTCCACAGGACGTGGTTTATGTGCAACAATAATGGAACAACTGGAAAAATGGAACATTCCCATTGAAGACATGCGAGGTCAAGGGTATGGCAATGGGAAAAATATGAAAGGGAAAAAATATGGCCTCCAAAATTTGCTTTTGAACAAAAATCCTCGAACTTTTTACGTGCCATGTGCTGCTCATACTCTAAATTTAATCATTAACGATACAGCCAAAGTGAATGCAGATACAATTAGTTTCTTTGCAATTATTCAAGAAATATACAATTTCTTTTCATTTTCTTACAAACGTTGGACAATCCTTTTAAAGTTCGTAAAAAAATTAACATTGAAACAGCCATCAGAAACGCGATGGGAAAGTAAAATTAATGCAATCCACCCTCGAGAAATTTACGATGCACTTTTTGAAATTTTAAATAATGAAGATTTTAATAAAGAAACTCAGAATGAAGCACAAACATTATGTGCTAAAATAAAGGACTACAAATTTATTTGCTCTCTTATAACTTGGCATGATTTACTTAACAGAATAAACCCTGTGAGTAAAATGCTTCAAGACAAAAATATGAACATTACACTTGCTTTAGAATCTATCGAAAACTTAAAAATATTCTTACAAGAGTATCGATCAGATACAAATTTTAAAGAAGTTCTAAAAACGGCAAAAGAACTGACTGAAGAGGTGAATGGAGAACAAGAATTTAAAACTGGTACGGAAGTTCGACGACGAAAGAAGACACGTCAATTTGACTACGAGAATCATGACGAAACGCCACAATCGCCAGAAGATAAATTTAGAGTGAATGTAATTTATACACTTCTAGACGTTGCAATGTGTTCGTTAATAGAACGTTTTGAAACAACTAAAAACATTATGATAATTTCAATTTCTTGTATAGATTACTACAAATTAATAACTAAGATTTACGAAAAAATTGTGATGATTTAGAGATTCTCTTGAAGGACGGCGACAATAAAGACGTAAATACAATAGACCTATATGACGAGTTATGTATTTTCCGGGATATTTTTCGGAAGGATAATTTAAATAATCAAAACCCTTTCGATATTCTTAATTTTATTGTGTCCAATAATTTATCTTTCCCTAACTTTTCAATTGCTTTAAGAATACTATTAATCTTAACTGTTATTGTAGCGAGCGGTGAACGTTCCTTTTCCAAGTTGAAATTGATTAAAACCTACTTAAGAACGAGCATGTCACAAGAAAGGCTTGTTAGTTTGGCGTTGATAGCTATTGAAAATGATATATGTGCGGAATTAGATGTTAAGACCATTATTTCTAATTTTGTGAATATGAAATCAAAAACCCTAAAATTTTAATTTAAAAAAATTCAAGTATATTTATGTAATTTAATTTATTTTCTGTTATTCTGTAAAGATGTTATTTTTTGAATACTTATATTAAATGTTCTAATTATTTCTGAATTCTTTTCTTATTTTCCCATCTATCTTGAGTTTCTTTTATTTTCCTAAAAGATAGTTCCACTTATAAAAATTATTACAAGTTACTAAGAATTTAGTAACTTGTAAAATGCAAGAATTTTCTAAACTTTTGTTCAAATAAATTTTAACTTTAATTAAAATTTATTTTAATTTTGTTAGCGATTCGGATCGGTGAGTAGGCTATAATCCCTGTATCATTATCTTCAACGATTAAAGTGAGATGGCTTTATCAAAATTTGCTTTAACTTTTGAGAATTTTTTGAATATTCGGGTTTTTAACGATTCTCCTGCCTAGTCAATACCCCCGGTTCGTTACATTTAGCGAACCAACGTGTGGCTGTTCTGTCAAAATTTATTTAAGAAATTTCAAATAATTTAAATTTTTATTATTGTAGAAGAACCACACACGCCGGAATCGTTACAGGGGCGCTTAGATAGAAATTGCATGCGGGCGGCAAAAACCCTAGCGCCGGTTCTGCAAATTTTAATTAAATATTTCATGAAAAATGTAAAAAACAACTTCCCATATGTAAAAAAAAAAATATGCTTTGCATATTTTTTATATTTTTACGTGATGCGTTTTTGAATGTTTTATTATTATTTAAGAAAAAAGGTGAAAAATTATTGATATGAATTTTAGCAGCGAGCATCCGTAATGAATTCTAAAAAAATTATTAGCGTATAGACTTTAGTTATATGACTTTGCGACAAGTTGTTTCAAACTTGTATAACTCGATTATGCACCAAAATAAACATTTCAGAAATCCCTTACTGAAACTCCTAACTTCGGTTTATTCACATCAATAATTTTTCAGCTATTGGCGATTTTGTGTAATATTTGAGTTTTCATAAACTTCATTTTATATGTTTTCCTGCGCATGATCTCTTTCTAAAATCTATCACCTGCCTTAATACCGCACTCACAACTCACGAGTCTATTTGTAGTTTACGCCCTTTCACTTCCGAGACAATGCCAGATCCAGAGAAGTAAAGAAATGAGAGTTTCCCCCTGAACTCAAGAAATAAGAGCCAAATAATATCATGCATCGAGATATATATTTTTGTGGTTAAGTCTGTTTTCCCTTCCATAATACAAGACTGCTATAAGATAGATCATTATAGGTTCGATTCCAGTCATTGACTAGAGAAACCTATGACTTTTTTTAGGCTAGTTCGCGAGTTAGTCAATCTTTCGTATGAGCAGGTAGTCCCCCCCCCCCCCAAAAAAAAAAAACTCGAGCTTTTAACTCTAACTCAGGAACATCGACCAGAGAACTCACCCTATTTCAGACAATAATAACAATTAGAGTTTAGGATCGCGAAGTGGCAGATGTCTGCAATAATCTCGCCCCAAAGTCTTCAAAATCATCAGCGGCCGTGAACTCAACTATCAGTGGATGACGATTAACAGTGGAGGCCGGCTGCCTACGGATTTTCAAAAGTTACTTAGTTCAAAAATATTCCATCTGTTCCATTCGGGGAATAAAAAGGTGTTATAAGAAATGTTTCAGTGAAAAACTGTCGTAATCTATATTAAAAACACCAGAAATGCTAAACAAAAATAAGAAAAACTTATGCATTTATCGATCAGTCTCCTGGTGCCTCAATTATCTTTTAATGGCTGCTTCCAAACCTTCCATACCAACAATTAGTGGAGCTTTAAAAGTGTAACATTTCATTTATAATATCTTAAATATGTTTGGAGATAATCTGAAAACTTCTAATTAGGAAACTGCTAATTAGATAGCACTCTGTTTGCTACATCCAGTGTACATATCGACGGGAACTATATGAACAGGATAGTCACTGTTCTGTGCGTGTTTGTGAACTTTTCTCAATAATGGGAAAAGCTACGCCAGTGGGGTTAGGAGTGCAGATATCACATCGTTGATTAAAGGCAAACAGTTGTATGGGGAAAAGATTAAAATTTTTGATAATCTACAGTCGTAGTGTTCAATATTGGATTCCACATACATTATCTTAAGAGTGGAAGTGAGTGTTGATAGAAAGGCAATGTA